>NC_050531.1:1188747-1188943 GCF_002922805.2 Oryzias melastigma | reverse complement strand
TGGACGTGACATTTTTTGGCCAAAAGAAAAAACAAAACATTTCTTCAATTTGTTTTATATGGGTTTCACATAATATTGGCCCCAATTTAACTCCATAGAAAACACTTTCCCTCCATAATCTTTGTCTTAGTTTTCATCTCATTAGACCCTAAATGCAGAAGGTTAAAAAAAAAACTGCACAAATCAAATCACCATA
>NC_050531.1:1158806-1188722 GCF_002922805.2 Oryzias melastigma | reverse complement strand
CTTTGTCTTAGTTTTCATCTCATTAGACCCTAAATACAGAATAGTAAAAAAAAACTGCACAAATCAAATCACCATAAAGCTAAACAGTTTGTATGTCTCCTCCTGCTTTCTTCTGGTCAAATGAGTTCTTCAAAAGAATAATAAAACTAGCAATATCAAGTCAATTTAACCATCTCCTGTCAGCCCTCTGGAGTCTGGGTTATCTGGAGCGTGCAGATCATGCTGTGCCTCATTGTTTTCTGGACCAAATCAATCAGCAGCTTGTGTGCTCTGTTATTTTTAGAGTTACTTTCTTAAAGATAGCCCTCATCTCCTCATCATCTAATGATACGTTTTCTGTCCGAATGAAGGTCAGAGGTGCGTTTGCATCCATGAAAGCCACTTCTGTCCTCTCCCCGTTCAGGGTGACAAATACCTGCTGTCTTTGGATTTTTTTCAGCCATTCGATCATATTCCAAAATCGTGGGCTCGTAATTTCCCTCGTTTTCAGCTAGTTTGCAAATGTCTTCTCCTCTAAATCTAGGTTGCAGTCCGGCTGAGCAATACCTGAAATGAAAGCTGTGATATGAAGAAGAATGGCCTCATCCTTCATCCTGTTTGACAATAAATCAAAACATGCAAAACAGAAAGAAAGTCGATAAAATGGTCCAGCTTCCAGACCACAAAGAAAAGGTCATTTGTTGGTAACCTGCTGTGTGCTTATGCATTTCTGCCTAAATCAAGATCTCTCATTTTATGCTGACACTTCTCTCTGCTTTGGTTTATTCATGTCTTTACTGTTTCACTCTGGAATCATGACTTTCAAAACAAGCTTCTTTTTTTAGCCTCATGTGCTGGAAGAAAAAGTCTAGTCAGCATTTGTTTTGATCCCTGTGGTTTTGTGGGTGGAACAAAACAAACATCCGTGTGTGCTTATAGATTTATTATGGAACATTATGGATTTATTACTGAATGTAGGATCATTAGAGAACCTATCTAGATATAGAGATATATTTACATTTATCTCACAGCTGTGTCTGTTTAAAGTCAACGGTTGTGTGACCGTTGAGTTGAAACAACGGTTTAGTCTGGAGCAAAATGTCTTTGGCCGGCTCGTTGTTGTGGATCACCTGGAACTGGAGTTGTATCCAGACTGTTTGGTTCATCCTGCGCAACAACAGAGAGGTAGCAATGTGAAATAAAGCAGATCAATGACATTAGGATCATAAAGTCAGTCTCTACTGAGAGTTGTGTTCACTAAGAATGAGTCAAACTAAAACCTTATCACGTCGCAAACATTATCAAAGTTGGATTTATTTCACAAAACCAAACAAAGAGGATATTCAGCCACAACAATTTTTGATTCTTTATATGTCCTCAGAGTTTGAAAATTTAGAAACAAATTCATTTCCGCACTTCCACATTTGTTTTTATATTGATAGAAATCCCCTAAAACCCCTCTGAACTGGCATCTTAGCGTGGTGGTGGTGGTTCTGTTATGTCACCGGAGCCCCACTCTGGAGACAAGTCTGGGGTTGGGACTGCCAGGCGGGCACCTGGTGACCAGGGCTCCTCCTCCTGGTCTTGTTCAGGCTGAAGGAACGACGTGGGATTACTCTCCTGTGAGCCTAAGACCTGCAGGAGAACTCAGAATGGTGGAATGTAGTTTGGGTGGCAGTCGAAGGCGGAGGCTTGGCGGCCCAAACCCAGGTCATGGAACTTGCCCTTTTGGGACATTTGGGATAGCTCGGCCTTCTTGAGGTCTTTCCAAGTAGTCATTTCAGGCAACCTTCAGTGATATGACACACTGAGGAGTCGGTTGAAGTGGCTCAGGCATCTGGTCTGGATCCCACCTGGACACCTCCATAAGGAGATGTTACAGGCATGTCCCACTTTGCAGAAGCCCCGGGTAAGACCCAGGACACGCTGGAAGACTACGTCTCTCGGCTGGCCTGGGAACGCCTCGGGGTTCCCCCAGAGGAGCTGGAGGAAGTGACCGGGCAGAGGGAAGTCTGGGCATCTTTGCTTAGACTGCTTCCCCCAAAACCCTCTCCTGGTTCCAGAAGACGATGGATGGAGAAATCCATCCTTAAAGCCCTCCTTGAACTGCCACCTCATCGTGGTGGAGGAGTTTGATTGATCGAGTGATCTCAGGAGCTTTGCTGTCAGGGGCTTCTGCCCCTGGTAGGGTCTCCCATGGCAGACAGGTCCTGGATGACAAACCTGACAAAGAGCGGTTCAGAACCCCGTTATGAGACGTTTTATCAAAGGTCCGGATTTGCCCAGATTCCACCCTGAAGCCAGGCCTGGGGTTTAGGCTCGTAGGTGAGCGCCTGGTGGCTGGGGCTCCTCCCATAGGCCCTGGTCGAGTCAAGCCAGAAGGAGCAACATAGGATCACTCTCCAAAGGGTCCACCACCTGCAGGAAGGGGCCGCTGTGGTTTGGGTGGTAGTCATTAGCGAGTGCCTCGGCGGCATGAAAAACTGGCTTTTGGGACATGAAAAAATGCCCTAAAAAATAAATAAATAAATAATAACCATGCCACAGTGTTGATTTAATAGGGATAAAAAAAAATCATTAACAAAATACTAAATGAATTGTTCAGAAGGTCTTAATCCCCAAGATTAGTGTGCAAATCTTTACAGCAAACAAACATATGTAGCACCCAAAATACATTTTCTGAACACAAAAAACACTTACTGCTGATGAAAAGAACATTATTTAAAGTATAAACAGACAGGATTAAGGAAGAGATTGTATTTAGTTTGTTAATACTGTAATTAGAAAGAACAAATGTAGTTATTGTAGAAGAGTAATTTGGTGATTGATTTAGATAATAGATTAATCAAAAAAGCTTTTTTGACAATTTTTCTTTTTTGGAAAATAATTCAATCACATTGTTCCTTTTGTCAGTTTTATTTGGTGATGAGGAAATTCCATCCAACCAATCAGCTGATGGCAAGTCGCTCATAAATAATTAAGTCCTGTACTCTTTTTAACTTATTACAGCATTTCATTTCTTTTATCTGACACTAAAACACTTCTGATCACTCATTTCATTTTACATTTTTTCCTGCAAATATTTAAAAAACATCAGGTTGCAGCAGGTTCTTAGGCTGGACCCAGAAAAATAAAAAGAAACTAAATTTTAGACTTTTAATTTAGAAGATTGAATTTATACATATAAACACAAACTCAAAAGATTAATTAAGAATCCTAAAAATTTGTACAGAAAAGATAAGAGAACACACTGACAGCAGGTTTCCAGTAGATTTCAGAGCTTTGGATGATCTTCACACCATGAAATCATCAGAGACCTGCAGTATTTGGAAAAACTAAACCTCATTTGTTCACTTTATCTCAGAGCAGAGGTGCTGTTTGCTCGGTTTTAAATCACCTGTAAGTGTGTGGAGCTGGGAGCAGCCGGGTCACTTCAAATAAGAAACAATAAGTAGATATAAAACAAGTGGAAGATGAAACAGAGATGTCATTTTTCATTGGGCGGAAAAACAATCTCCATTACTATCAAAGGTACATTTTTGATAAAGCAGGAGTGAAGTGTCTCTGAAAATGATTCATAATGGTCTAATGGTGTCATTAGGATAAAGCAGCAGAGAAAACAGAGCCGGTCTCAGGGACACGGAGACATGCAGAGAGAGCGCCGCACAGCCTCGGGTCATTCTCTCCATCTTTTATCAGAGTTATAAAATATGGAACATTTTCAGATTTAGAATTGGGACGGGGTCACATTGAATGAAGATAACCCTTCCAACAGCTGCAGCCAGACTCCTTCAGCGCGAGTCCACACATTTGAATGGTTTAAATATTCTCTTCATGTTTCCTGCTGGACGGTACGCTCAGATTTATGTTCCCCACAGAAGTCCTCTCATGTCTTTGGTCCTCATTTGTATCATTAATTCAGATCATGGATTTCTTGTCACTTTTGGGAATGAATGCAGATCATTTCATTTTTTCTTTTTTACTAGAGAGAAAGATGCATAAAAAGCAACAAACCTGACAGTTAACAGCTGCAAATGAATGCTAAAGTCGCAGCTGCAATTAAGTCGAATCATACAACTGGAAATAAAAATTAAATATGTATGTAGAGAGAGAGAGAGAGATTTGATTTTAAAATGCTCTTTATGACCATCCACATATTTACATATTAATTACATCACCTCAAAACAAAACAAAACAAAAAAAAAAAAAACGATGTGGTGGAAAAAACCCTCAGTAAACACTCAGGGCTCTGTGTTGTGAGCACTGAGTGTGCAAAAAGAGAGAGGGAGAGACAGAGAGAGAGAGAAAAAGACAAAGTGAGGAAAAAAAAGAGAATATAAACTATATATATATATATATTGTTTATTTATTCACCCTTAAATAAGGACGTTTATGTAAAGTTACTAGAAACTAAAAGACCAAAAATGCTGGTACCCCACATGACAACAGACTAAACAGATAAAAAGTGTAAAATAAAAATAATTTCACAAATTTAAAACTTATTCCAACATTTGGCTGCATTACTGCTCCTTTATTTTGCCTCAGAATTCCACCAAATACCATATGTTTTTAAATTAAATAAGATGCAAAAGTGCATAAACTTAATCAGAGTAAATCTGGGGGATTAAATGTTTATGCACCTGTTTAGGTTGTCCATATGCCAGCAGGCTTCCTCCAAGGACACTTAATAACTCCTGCAGCCCACATCAGCCGCCTTTACACAATCAAACATCCTTAGAATGTTTTCCACAGATCGATTTCTAGGTCATTTGCCTGAGGAGGGAGGAGAGCGGATGAGGGGTGCACATTAAACAAACGAGTCTGTTAGTCCGGGTTCTAGACTGTTTCACTGAAGCCGTTTCAGCAAGAGAGTCTGACTCATTTGGAGGATTATCAACAAATGTTGCGACTCTTGAGATGCTGCATCCAAACACGTCTGTGCTGGGACTGTAAACCAGTCTGACCTGGAGCACATTTCTATTCTGTGGGTCCACATGTAAATCACAGTTAGGGATTGTATTTTCAAAATGTCTTTGCTTAGATTTTAGTGATTCAGAGCAGCAGCTTTAGTAAGTGAGTGATATATTGGATTTCTGTTTTCTGACACGAGAAAATGAAAAACATATAAATGAAGGCAACTTGGTGGGAAAGTGTGCAGCATTAAAACACACTCAGTAAGAGCGGAGTGAAATAGAGAGGAAAACCCTTCCAATGGAGCAGTTCCAGTACAGCGTTTGCAAATAGAGGGAAAATCATCACAGCGAGGCAAATGAAAAAGGTTTAATAGGACAGGAACGTGCAGAAACAGTACCAGGAGTTTGATTTAATGTCATTTTTAAACCATATGTTCACATTTAAAGCAGAACTTGTGTCAAAATGCTTAATAAACTCATGTTTATGACAATGCTGACATTTGGAGAGCTCACACTGTCACATAATAGTGGAGACACCCACCATTCATGGAGAATCTTTATCTTATGGAGATATTTATCTCTGTGGATGTTAAGAGCTGATGATGCAGAACCCAAAATGGCAAAATCAGCATTTACAAACTCAAACATGACCAAAAGAAAATCCAAAACACACATGAAAAGGAGACCAAAAACATTACAAAACAGATGAGCAGAAAACCAGACTTAAATCCACCGAAGGTCATTAACTCAAATCAGGACAGCTGTGGATGATTGACAACCTAAACCTGCTGTGACTGACGAGGAACGATTTAAGGGAATCAGTGGGTGACAATCTGACCCACACTCCATACCAGTAGGTGGCGCAAATGCACCTTAAAGTTGTGTGCCAACCGCCATAAAACCACTCAAGAAGAAGAAGAAGATGACAAGGAATGACATGAAAATGTCACTAAAAGACTGAAACAAGAGTGAAGAATCCTCACAGTAGAAACAGAGCTTCCTCTGTAGTTTACTGTCACCATTCCAATGTTTCACGATGAAAGAAAACAAAACATTTGGCAGAAGAAAACAGCAAATTGTTGTTAGTGAAATGAGATTTTTTCAGTGAGAAACAGAAGAAAACAATCTGGGGAAGTTTAACACCTGTATGGCAGAATCATTTGATGTCAAAGATTAAAATGTTCCTGGATGTTTTAAATGCCACAAAAGCTGCTCTTGGGGATTTTTATTCATTTTTTAAAAAATCTTTTTTTGTGTTAAACAATTACCTTCTAAAGTATAACATTTATGAAAGCGTTTCAAGGATTGTTTTAAGCTTCCTAGAAATGAGTTAATTCTTTCTTTGACTGTTTGAGTAGCTAAATGTTGAATTATATCTGAAACGTTGGTGCTTTGGGCTCAACTCAGGCTGGGACCTCAAATTAAAATGATTTTTAACATCAGAGTGGCCCCACTGGCTTCAGTGGCTCTGTCCGCTTTACATAGTTCCTTGTTTGGTTAAACCCGGCTCACTTTACCTTGTAAAGACGAGTCGGTGTAAAGAACTGATACCTGGTTCAGGACTCGTCTTCCTGATCCATGAACATCAATGTTTCAGCTGAAAACATGCAGAAGCTTCAGCCAGCGACCGTTCCTCACACCAACACACCCATGAATGATTCATACACAATCAATACGCCAGTCCTTTTCATCATTGCTGCCACTGTTTCTCAAACTCCATTTTTATTTTCCAACTCACCGTCCAACGAGGACTGACCATCGCTTATATTGATGGCTGCTTCTCCCAGGTCCACCTCACACCTTCAGAGATTTATTATTGAGTCGGATCATGCAGTTTAATCTTTCAATAAGCACCAATAACAAGAACATAAAAACCTTCTGAACAAGACGTACACAGCTGAGATTCCATCAAGCGGCCATATGAAATTTACAAGCCTTATTTGCGATGGTGAGTTCCACACTGTTAAACCCTGTTCAGTTTAAATGGTCTGGATTTGAACCATAAAGCTAGAACCTGAGGAGCCCAGTGTTTAAACGGCAAGCAGTCTGCATGCCGCAATGATGATAAATACTTCAGAAGAACAGGAAAATGCAGCTAATTAACTTCAACTCAAAAATCACACGCTTCATAACTTAATTGCATTACACAGAGATGTGCACGGCTATTCTGTGACCTACTGCTAAGTGAGGCTAAAATCAATGTGCCAAACAATAATCTTGTATAATTTTGTTGATTTTTCCACCATATCTTTAGAGAAGGACCAACAAAATCGGATTGTCTCACACCACTGCAGATTAGTGTACAAAGGCTGTTTGTTTACTTTCTACTCGGGTTAAATTATTGTTTTTACTGCAGCAATTTAGAAGAAAATGTGTCTGGTTACATTTTTGTACCAAACTGCATATATTTAAAAACCAAAGGAGGATATATTTTTTAAAACCTGTTCTTAAACATTTTTCCTTCCCAATTCTCTGTGATATGCAAAGCGATGTCAAAAGGACTTTTCTCTTGAAGATTATGTATGAGGTAGTTAGCGATGCAGCATGTCGTGTCGCCAGGACATTTGAGGAGGTTGAGACCATTTACAGTTATAATCTATGTTGATGATGAATGTTGGGAAAGAACGGCTAAAATAAAAGCTAATGATGTCGTTCATCTGGGCTGCCAAAGTCATATATTTCTTATGTTTCATTCTCACGATAATGCACTTCTCCTTGTATTAACTGTTTCATATTTCCGAATGATCTTGTAATGACTCACTTCATATCACTTACGACCAACATTCTGCGGTCGTGAGGCGACGATGACGGGATGTTACCTGGATCCTGAGAAGACACTCGCTTGGTGTCAGTTGTTTTAAATTAGATGTGCTTTTAAGGGAAGTATTATGAAAACTTATTTGACCTGTGGAAAGGTGTGCAGTACATTATATATATTTATTATGTCTTGTGTCATATTTATGGTTAGCAGAGTTTTATGTTAATAATCCATCCACATTCCAACTTTAACAGGTGAGGTCAGACAGCTGGTGTAGATCAGGGGTCCCCAGACTACGGCCCGCGGGCCGGATGTGGCCCTCCTCCATATTTAGCCCCCAAACTGTTTTGGCCAAATTAGACATATTTCCAGTTTTTTCAGCAAATTGGCCATTTAGCTAATATTTCAGCTACATGCTAGCTATTTTGGCAAATTAAAGCTTTTTTTCACTTTTTTAGGCTATTTTGAAGTCTAGCTCATATTTTAGCTCCATGCTAGCTGTTTTTGCTAATTTAGAATTTTTTTGAGTGCTTTCGGCTATTTTGGCATTTCGCAAACTTTCACAATTTTAGGATTTTCAGCTAACAGCTTCAGTGTTTTTAGCTATCAATTTCAGCTATAACTATATCACAGATAATGTTATATATCTAGTTTGTAAAATGTTTTAGCATTATTTTTTTCTATGACGTTAACAGAACTTAATTATTTTAAATTTGGTTATGTGTGGCTTTCTGGAAAACCATAAATCTTCACGTTTAGGCTGTGATTGTTACACTTTTTCTGTTAGACTACAAACCAAACCTGCCCCCCTCCCCTCACAAGAAAAAGTGTGGGGACCCCTGGTGTAGATGAAGCTTCCCCAGTTATAGGAAGATTGTGTTTTTCTTCTAGATGTGCAGACAGTGAAAAGGATTTTCTGTTCATGTTAGGCCTCAGTCACATGCAGCCATAGTGTGTGGTTGCTGGTGGTTTTGGGTGGTCCGGTCCGTGGAAGGTCATAGAGAGGAGTGGCAGTCATGTGCTCCTCAAGGGACATTACGAAAAATGGAATGCACCATTGTTGTGCATGTTGTAAGTGTATTGTGGCGTTTTCCTAAAGCTAATGTTGCACTTATGGCGTACATTTGATGCTGTCGTACAATGCAGATTTAATGCACTGTAGCTGTCATTAAGGTGTGAGTACTGACACCTTACAGAATGGGTGTGCACGTGATATGCTAAGTACTCGCAGAACATCCGTTGGATGTCCATGCAAACTACACTCTGTCTTATTTCCTCATTTCTAACAGTCAAGGAGCGCACATGTATAGGGATCCTTGTACAGTGATAGGATGGATCATCGCTCTCATTCCCAAGTCGTCTTATCTTGACATTTGTTTAAGGACCACTTCGTGTCAAAAATTGATGTTTTGGGTTTCTCCAACTTGTTGTTTTTTGGCATGCTGGAGGTTCCCATTGATTCAGGTGTCCCCGACCCATAGGGCCTGGTACTGGATGCAGTAACAGACACGGAACCCGTATCGAGTTACTACTGGTACCAGGTCAGGGTTAGGGTACCGTTTCGCGGCTCTGAGGATGGGGACCTGCCCAAACAACTCCTGCCCTGTGGCCCTGACCTCGGTGGTGATGAAGTGCTTTGAGAGGCTCATCAAAGACTTCATCACCTCTGACCCCTGATTTAATAGGAACATCCAGCATGACAGAGGCCAGGATGTTGGTAAATACCAAGTTTCTTGGCGTCTCCCTCACAAATAGGCCACCCCTGGTACCCAAAAACGTCAAAAAGTGGCATAGAGGGCGCCCAAACTATACATCCATGTATAGCGCATTGGGAGTGAGAATGCATTGTCTTGGTATCATGGTGTCAGGGATGGTGGAGGACCCAAATATGACGGGCAGCAGGTTGACTGAAAGCCTACAATCATGAAATGAACAAAACTGTGGTAACTTGTTGGGGCAGATACTGACACAAAGGGCAACAGGACTCAACTAAAAAGGATTGAAGGGAATCAAGTGTCAAATGTGGAAGGAAACTATTCACTTACATAGACTGAAGGGTGAAAGCAGGAATGACAGGAGGACCAAAGCTGAAGATAATCAAAGCTCAGACCCAGAAACAGAATCAAAGAAATCAGAATCAGAGTTGCACCTAAACTGTTATTGTTTTCTCACAATTACAGAAGACAAAACCAGGAAGGCTGAATAGATGGAAAGGCTAATATTTAGCACCTCCTGACTGTCTGCTTATCTGCTCTGGATTTAGTTGCCATCACATTACCAGACGACGCCTAATGCCTAATATTCGGTCATGTAATTGCAAGTAGCTGAGGGGTAGAGGAATTGCATAATCCAAATGTGAGTGGGGATCAGTTTTGGATCATATTAGATTCTTCATAAACTATAATTACAGAAAACCACATTTTTCAGTGGTTAATAACTGCTGGAGGAGGATTCAAACCTGGTTTCATCAGATCAATACAACTCTTGTTCATTAAACTGATAAATTCTAAATCAGTCTCTGACAAAGTTATGAATAATGCAGCTCAGGACCTGGTTGGCTTTGCTTGTTTTGATCATTTGATTGATTTTGATTTTTTTTTAGATCAACAGCATCTTATAACTCCTCAGCTGGTCTCCGTGGATCAACACATTCTCATCTCCAAGTCGTCACATATGGACGTTTGGTTAAGGACGCCTCAGCGTCAAAAATGGACATTTCGAGTGTATCCAACTTTTTTCACGGCCTGGCTGTTCCATTACAATCAAATTCAATCGTTTCCTTGGTATTCCCAAATACCATCATTTTGTTTTATCTGGATTTAACGACAAAATATAACTATCAAACCATGCTTTCATTGTTTCCATTTCTTTAGTAACTAAGTCCAATATCTCATTTAAATTTTCCCCAGAACAGTAAATATTTGTGTCATCTGCAAATAAAACCATCTTCATTGCTTGAGATACAGAACAAAGGTCATTAATAAACAATATGAACAGTTTCGGCCCTAAAACTGACCCTTGCGGAACACTTGATATAAATGGAACAGTCATCATCTTAGTGGATGTGTTTCCGTCTGTTTCTTAAATAACTTGTAATCCATTTTAATACTAAACCTCTAAATCCATATTTTCTAGTTCATGAAGTAATACGTTATGATCAATTATTTTAAATGCTTTTTTATATCAATAAAAGTTCCAAATGTAAAAAAGTCCATAACTCTCGGGACACTACCGGACATGAACTGGTCCTCTGCACATGTCCTGTACTGGTAGCCAAACCCAGGCCCGGTACTCTAACCCGGCACCGGCTGCGGTTCCAAACTGGACCTGAACCAGTACTAAATGTGGTACCAGGTGCGAACCAGGCCCGGATGTGAACCGGTACCGGGTTAGGGTACTGGTGCGTTCCGCGTCCCGGAGGATGGGGACCCGTGATTCAATGGGAACAGCCAGCACATCAAAAAAAGACGGGTTGGGATCACTCAAAACGTTACGGAGAGGTCCTTAACCAAACGTCAATATGTGACGACTTGAGGAGAATGTGTTGCAGGGACAGGTAGCAGGTTTTTGCCCTTTCTTCAGGTTTTGCACACAGTAAGTTTACAAGTGAAGCCTAATTGATTGCTGCTTAAACATGTATTACATTTGACCGTTTGGCCTCCTTGTTGCTAAGTCGACTTCTATTCAACCGGAACGACAGAGATGTTGAGCGGTCTGAGTGAAACTCCACTTCGGACCTGCTGGTCCTGAAAGGGTTGGTGTTAAACCAGAGCACACACACATATACTGTAGCTGGATATTTGCCAGTATAACCCCCCATGTGTTTTTGCCTCCATCCTTATTACCTGACTCTGGCATGACACAATCCTGATAGGAAGCTCTGAGCTGTCAGCAGCAAAGAAATGGCTCACAAGCCAATATCGATCAGCTATAATAAGCTTGCAGGATTTGACATGGAATGCTCTTCCCATCACCTGCTCACCGGCGCTGCAGAGACCCAAAAAAACCCCGAACTACTCCACTCACACTCATGATATGGAAAGGTATGGTAGAGACCTGAAACGATGTGAATATGAAGCCTCCTGAAACATAACAACAGACTGTCAACATGTCAGACAACTGAGCTCGGAGGACTGGGAGTCGGACTCAGTATGGATTTTACCTCCCAGAGTATTGAAATAAACTTAATCCAAGAGAATGATATTAATAGAAGCAAAGCAGTAATGGACACTAAATCATTTGCTGACACAGGCTGATGAGTGACATGAAGGTGGGAGAAGCTTTCTTTATCCCCATCAGTGCAGATGCCAAAACGGATGAAATTTCAACTTTGTACTAAACCAGTAAATATACCTGTGGTGTTGATAGATTCAAAATGTTAGTTTAGGAATGTTGGACCACCACCAAGTGATAGAACATGATTGGCTGGGTATCAGACAAAGGCTCCTCCTTTGATATGCATTCCTGAGGAGCTCCATATAATCCTGGCTGCAGAAATCCAATTACAGCTTTTTCTACTGAGCTAGGTTACATTCTTTGCTGAAATCACTCAAATTAATCAATATGCAAGTTTATTGCCTTGCCTCGGTGGCACCATGTGCTGCAAATCCTGACAGTAACAAGGAGCGCTGCACCTTCCAGATTAAGAATTCCACTACACAACCCCTATCGCAGGTTTCAGCACCGAGCATGTCGACTTCTACAGCCAGACGTGAAGCTGGAGTCTCTGCAGATATCATGAGTAATGGTGATTGCTGCCGGAACGATTTGACCTAAAAACATTACACACATATTATCTCATCAATATCTCACTTTTGTCTTGCATTCTGAATAAATGAGGTTTCTAGTAATACCGAACACCTGAACCATCTGTTTGAGGAACATCAGCTAAAGCTCTGAAATGTAAATGTGTTACCCACAAAGCAATGATCGGAGGAGGGAAAATAAAGCCGAGAAATGCTAACAGACAGGAGTGTGGTTAGACGCTCCCAAGAATCTCATTTCACTTCCACACACTCACCAGCAATGCATCTTTTTATAGGTGACATGTCAACAGATACCCCGACTAGAGCACATTATTAATTACACTGACTGGGAAAGATGAAGGTGGAGGTCATCCTCATCCTCCTGATGAGTTTAATGCAGATTGTGATTCGCTTTAAATCAGGGGTGTCAAATTCAATCACACAAGGGGTCCAAATCCAAAACTCACCTCAGGTCGGACAGGATACAGATGTACTGAACACTCTAAAACTACATTTTTAAAACTTTAAATCCCTAATGTTTAACATAATCATGAATTAGATGTATAGCATTACCTGTGATAATACTAGTGTGAATGCTGTAAGCTGAATTTGGCTGCTAAAGATAATAGTGCTGATAGCTGAAAACACTGAAGCTAATAGCCAGATAAAGTAGCTAGACGCCAAATTAGCCATAAAAAAAAAAGCAATCAAAAAAAAAAAGGTTAATTGGTCAAAAAGCCAGTGTGTAGCTTAA
Organism: Oryzias melastigma; assembly: GCF_002922805.2. Lineage (NCBI taxonomy): Eukaryota > Metazoa > Chordata > Actinopteri > Beloniformes > Adrianichthyidae > Oryzias > Oryzias melastigma. The sequence goes on along the minus strand of NC_050531.1, from coordinate 1,175,573 downwards.
AAATAGCTAAATTTTAAAAGGTCCTAAAAAACAGAAAAAAAGCCTAAATTAGCCAGAACAGCTAGCATGTAGCTGAAATATTAACTAAACTCCAAAATAGCCTAAAAAATCTTAATGAATGCTAAAATAGTCCAAAAAGCTGCAGAATGCCAATTTTTGAAACTGTAACTTTTTAACATAATTATGAATGATATAAAGGCAGGAATATTATTCCAGAATAAATCAACTTAAACCTTAAATAACTTTCAATATTTTACTCTCCATAAAAATATATTTTGTCAAAATTATACAAGTTAGAAATAAGTACAAGATAACATCGGGTCATTAATAACAATTAAATAAAATGATCTGGAGGGCCGGATCCGGCCCTCGGGCCTTGACTTTGATACATGTAATTTAAGTTATAAATTGTTTGCATTTAAAGTCTGCAGACTGATTGTTTTGTTAGTTAATGGTATTCAGAATTAACAAAGAAACTATTTATTTTTTCCTTCTGCTTAAAATAACTGCATCTTTTGCCATTAAGGTGGTTATGATTATGATTTAACATTCTTTTTATTAAGCAAGTGTGTTGACATTTAAACACATCCATTGTCTGCTTCTTTAATATTTCTTCATAAAAGAGATTACCATTGTTAGTTTAATGGATTTTTTAATTAATATCAGTCAACTTTGACTTATAATTAATGAGGCAATGGGCCTCTTCCTTCTACAAAGAATTTACATTTCTTTTTTGTGCAAATCAAATGCAGCTCCACTGGGCACCAGCTCTGAATCACAAGAAAACGGATTGAAAAAGGGCCTTTTGATGCTAATATGTTAAAAAGACTGCCGTTTTTTGTTGCAATTCAGAGAACAATCAAAGGTAAACTCCCCCTTAATCATTTGTGATAATTTATTCAGAACTGCAGCCATAAACACTTATGCAAAGTGATAGCACTGCTGTGTTTGCTCCGGGTCATTGGAAATCAGAGGTGTTTTGATGTATTATATATTTACAAACTTAGAAAGTGAAATCACAGATTTGATGATAATTGATTGTGATTACACATGCAGTAGGGGATGGGGTTTTTGATTCTTCGAGATTTTTAATGATCCTCATCATTTATTATGAACTCTCAGACTCAGCTTTTTCTTCAGGAGTTCTTTTGCTGGTTTGTGAGCTTCTTTTTTATTTGCATTTCCAAATGCCTCTGACTGCCTTTCATTCCTCAAAGTAGGATAAAAGCTCCTGATACTTCTACAGACTTTTTTTCAGACTCTTGTTTTCAGCATCAAATTAAATCAAGAGGAACACGCACTGGCAGATTTAATCATTCAAGAGTTTGTTTTTGCCAAACGCCTGTAAAAGTTCCCCTGAACTGAAGAACAGACATCGGTCCGTATGCGGTGCGTCCCCCTTGCATTTCTATTCAGTCGTCCGGTCCGGTTTGATCTGGTATTTTGAGCGTTTCCATTGTTGGATAGACCCATTGATCAGGTCCGACTCGTACCTCTTGAGGACCCCCATTGGTTGAAGATCCATAGAAGAATACAACAGGACGGTTGGGGCGGAGTCGCTGTAGTCACCCACTGATTGTCAGAAAGTGATGACAATATTAGAAAGCGCCAACATAGCGCTAAGCTAGCGATTCTTCTTAGCCGCCCGCAGTCTTCTTTCAAACATTAAGTTCCTGTTCTACACCATGAACAAGAAGTAAAGTAAGAAAAAGAAGACAATGGATGACCTCCATTCTTGTTGCTTTTCTAGTCGTCGCACTACAATGATGCAATGACATGCTAGAGCCTTAACGTGTTTATATCCGGTTTATAACTTAAGATCAAATATTTATATTGTTTCAACATAGATTCAGGTTATTAGGAATCCTCAAGTAACAATAAATCAGGACTATTTAAGTAGATATAACACTATTTCACTGGTATTGCATATCCAGATCTATAATTAGCTGGACAGAGCTTGGAAAACACGTCTGCTCGTGACCCGGAACTGGAAAAAAAAAAAAGTTTGGACTGAGCATGGATAACACCATCATCTGGTTTTGCATGGATGAGTGGTGAAAAGTTTAGTAGAATAGAATAGAAACACTTTATTCATCCCATACTGGGACATTTTTCGTTGATTAATAACTGCAGTGTCTTCAGATCAACACAAAACATTAAAACGATAAATTCCAATGACATGAATACTTACAGCAGGGGGTCCAAAGTCAGTCCTGGAGGGCCGGCCTCCTGCTGGTTTTCCAGAAATCCTGCCTTATCTGCTGCTGATTACCTGATCAGGCTCAAAAATGAGCTTCAATGCAGGTTGGTTGGAAAACATGGAGGACACCGGCCCTCGAGGCCTGGATTTGGACAGTCCTCAAAGAACGAAGAGTGTAAGTCCAGATGTTTTGACTCCACTTCAAGACAAACTACCTGAAGGACCAAAGAGAGAGGGGGTTCTAGTGGTAGTAAATGACCTTTAGGACACCCCCCCCCCCATTTGAACTGAGACAGTTGTTGTTTGGATCTGTGATTTATCCTCTCACAGAACATTTTCTGGTGTAAATGTGTCGTTCACCTGAGTTTTCTTTGACCAAATTACCCCCCCCCCCTCCTTGTGTTAGTCTTCCAAGTGAATGTTTGCACAGGGCTCCTGCTCTGTTTGACTTTGGAACTAAATCTACAGTTTAATGCTGCTGTCAATAAAGAGGTAATTGAAACACGGCCACTCAAATGTTAGAAGCAAAGCACCTCCAGATAAACTGCCCTTGGCTCCAGAGCTCCATTCAGGCGCCATGAAAGCGCAGAAACGGCGAGGTGGTGGTGACATTAGGGGAGAGGCTGTAACCTTGTGGAGAACTCCGAAACAGCGATGTGACATTTGTGTCTTTTGTTTTTGAGGCTGATTGAAACAAGAGTTTAAATCACACAAACAGGAACAAATCTTGATTGTATTTGTGGTTATAAAGACGTGATTGTGGAACGCCGCACACAGGCGGAGCTCAGAAATGTGGGAGGCTTTCACAATATGGGGCCTCTGATTTTAATTATGCGGTTGATCAGTCAGAGCTGGAGAAAATGGTGCTTTTTTTAAACAGTGGGAGTTCATTTTATAGCAAGGTGACTTGGGAACATGCCCCTTCTCTTTCTGGTCATCATGTGTCTTGTGAAACACCTCAAGGGAATAGAGCGTGCGCGCCGAGATGGAGAGGGAGGAGGGCTTGAAGCTGTCGTCATAACAACAGCAGGTGAGAGCGATGACATGTGAGCTGTCATCCTCCCTGGTCCTCTCCCGGATCACGCTGTCGTTCTCACTCGCTGCTGCCCATCAAACTAACAGCTCATTTTTCTGCAGTTCCTCGACAGCTCGGATCCAAATTACTGATGAGGAGACCCGGAACTGCTGCTTTCAACCCAACTTATGACAAAAGATTCTGTTACAGCACCGCCTTTAACGGGCTCAATGGAAGATTTATCGTTTGGTGATTCAAGATGGAGGACAATTACTAATAAGTTATTGCAGGTCTGTTCTTCTTGACATCTTTAGGTGTCTTTGTTTCCTCCTCAGTTTCTATTTTTATTCTTTTCTTTTCTTTTTTACCTTGTGGAGGTGAGGTGGGGGGTGGAGGGCATTGCGTGGATTTTTTATGATTTTGGGGAGTTTTTAAGTTTGGAAGTTATTTTTAATCTTTAGAGCACTTAATTTTACAAATGTATAAAATGTGTTTTATAAATAAAGTTAGGTTTGAGTCTGAACTCCTTCTCTACTCCCCGGTTAGTGCTTTCTAGGGGGAGTGAGGATTTGAATTCCAGAATCTAGTAGCCAAGAAATTTCCTAGAAGTCATTAATGCTAGCTAGACTGGCAAATATAGACCACAATGCATTGTGTTTAACCAAGTTTCCATCATCAGAACGCAGTAGAATTACAATAGTCTCCGTAAATGTTCATATTTATCCGTTTCTTTGATTTTTTTTTACTTTAGGTAAAAGGTAATGTCATTTTTGCCTAACATAAAAAACTAGCAAGCATGCATCCATCGCATTAATATTCCGAGCACTGGATGGTCCTCCACTGTAGGGATCAGTTACGAGAGAGGGAATTTGGACCTAACCCAAAACAATCAGCGGGTACAATCAGTTTCCCCATCGTGGGATCAATTAAAGTTTTATCCGTCTCAGATAAGCTTGTGGAATCCAAAATGACTGTTGTACAACAGTATGTTATAATCTCAGAAAACTATTTTAGCTCAAAGAGACACAAGATGTAGATATACATCTACTGTAGGAGATCTAGGAGACAATCGTCTACGAGAGATCTCTATGAATGGATGTCTATCAGATGTATATCTATGGCCGAATCTGAATTCTTCCCTTACCTCTACATTTAGTCCTCCAAATGAAGAATTACGGAAAACGACACTCCCACTCGATGACATCGTCAATAGTCGCCAGTCAGCTGCGTTATCGTGGAGCTGCTAGCACAACGACTTTGGTTTAATAACTTTAAAAGTTCATGGCAAAACAGAAAGTCATTACTTTTATTTCAGTGTAAACTTCTGTGCTTCAGAGCCCACCCATATGAAGAAAAATGCATCTGCTCTGCAGCTCGCCCTACTGGTGGAGGAATACAGAACACAAAATCTCTACACTCCACCCTTAAAACTACTCTTTCAGACGCCCTAACCCTAACCCTAACCTTAACCCTAACCCTAACCCGCCCCTTCATTTGGACGGACAGGGAGAAGCCGAAGGGGTTGGGGATAAATTCGGAATCAGCCTATAGCTGTAGACATTTTTACAATGTTAGTCAATAAATGAAAATTGAACAAAAGTAAAAACATACTGCATGTTTCTAAATGACTATAGAAGATAACGTACATTATTTTACCTTTTTTTTTTGTTTTTTTAAGAATGATGACGATTTAGCACATAGAAAAAATAAAATCACAATTTCTTTCTTTTTTTTCATTTAACTTTATCTAACCAGGTAAGCTTTTAAGAACATGTTCTTATTTACAATAACAACCTGGGCACCACAGTGACACACAAAGAAAAACTTCAATTAGGATCAGAAATAATCTATTGAGCAAAAATGTTTTAGTCAAATATTTATCAAGGAAATCAAAATCTGCACTAAACCACAAATCTCTGCATTAATTGTCTGGATGACCTTTGAAAGTTCGTTTTAACCCCAGATGATACAAACTGATTAACAGTAACTAAAACAAATGTTTATGAAACATATCTATCCTTAACGCTTGTGAGTTATAACTTAAGCAAACAATTATCGTGTCTGCCTTAAGCAATAAACTGAAGCTAAAAACACGACAGCAATTAAATCAAATCCTATCAGTATAAAAGAGGCGCTTAGATGAAACCATCGACACACAAAGACTTACACACTAAATCATCTCTACTCCAGGGATCAAAAACACTGTAGAATACATGCTGACCTGACACTTTGCTGTATTGGTCATATGTGTTTGTGTGAAAGAAAACTGAGAGAAAAGGAAAAACCGGGAAACTACAGTCTAGCATGGTGCAGCTCGGAATGGAAAAATATCTGGATAAATGTGCAAACATAATCAAAACTGAAAAAAATAACTAAATATATTCAGACCTACATTTGTATTATTCCAAAGAGAAAAAAAATCAACAAAATTATAAAAAATGCAGCTTAAAAAAAAGCTTGCATCATAACACGCTTCATTGCTTCAAGCTTCATGTTTGTGTGGCCCAATAGCAGATTGGAGATCCATCCGGGGCTAACCCCGCCTTCAGCCAACTGTAGTTGGGATAGGCTCCAGCATCACAGTGACACCAAACAGGATTAAGATGGTTTGGAAATTGACTTTTTAATTATTTTGTTCATAAAGCTCCTCAAGGTCACTGTAAAAAAAAGTCTGTTCTGGTCATGATGCGTACTGCTGAGTTTTGAGGTAGTTAAAATTTGAGGAGTTTTCTGGAGACCAAACAGTAAAGAGTCGAAAAGAGGGAAAACTGAACCAGGAAGGCAGCAGACTGGGGGGCTGAGAGATGGTCTCAGATAAATCATGTTACAGAGGCACTACGACTGTAGATCAGGGGGTCCCAAACTATGGCCCGCGGGCCGGACCCGGCCCTCCTCCTCAATATTTGGCCCAGCCCACCAAACTGTTTTGACTAAATTAGACTTTTTTTCATTTTTTAAGTTAGTTTGGCATTTAGCTATTTTTTGAGCTGCATGCTGGCTGTTTTGGCTAATTTAGAATTTTTTGATTTTTTTTTCAGCTAATCTGGCTAATCTGACTTTTTTAGCTAGCTATCAGTTTCAGTGTTTTCAGCTATCAACTTTAGCATTTTCAGCCATCAGCTTCAATGTTTTTAGCTATCAATTTATGTATCTTCAGCTATTAAACTATCACAGGTAATACTATATATCTCGTTATTGAAATGTTTTATTCTTATATTTTATGTGAAAGTTTTGGAAATGAATTATTTGAAACTTGGCTATGTGTGACTTTCTGGAAAACCATAAATCTTTACGTTTAGGTTGTGATTGTTACACTTTTGGTTGGTCTGTTGGTCTACAAACCGACCCCGGCCCCAATCAGAGAAGAAAACAGTATTGCGGCCCTCACAAGAAAAAGTTTGGGGACCCCTGATGTAGATGAGGGGGGAGAGAGGGAGGAGCATGTTCTGAGAAAAGGGGGGCAGCGTTTCTGTTTTATCATCGTTTAATGTCCCACTCGGATCATCTATTGATTTATGTTCAAAGCATTTATTATCTTGATGCTGTTTTTAGTCAAACAATCAGTGTCGTTTCTAGGACATAGTTTCTGCAGAGCAGCAGGAGTTCATCACTAATTTGCCTCGGCTTTGTGGGCGGGACTAGTACAGTAAAAGAACACCCCCCCCTTCCCCTCCCCTTTTCTGTGAAGTTGGAGCAAGGAGCTTGTGGCTCCGCCCACAAGTACAATCTTTTTAAAACGGCATTTTTTCATGTGTTCCTGAATCAAGATTTGAATAAAAAAAAAAGAAATAAAATCTGAAACTTAATTTTCATCACCAGAAAAATGCCACAATAACGTGTTAAAACACCAACAACTTAATAATTCATCAGAGTGGGGCTTTTGATTTGAGAAAATAGCATGTGGACCAAAAATGTATCTCAGGAAGACAGTAATTGATCTGACGAATAAATAAAACTCCAGCATTGTGTGTCAGTCTGTTTATATGGTAAAACTACAGAAACCGTATGGAGTTCATCATATTTATGAAGACTTGAAGCTGGAAGATGGCTTCAAAACAAATCGTTGTCTCTTCAATCCTTTTTTTGTTGTTTAACCATTAAGTAATTCGACCAAAGGTTCTCTAAGATTTGAGTGAGTTTTCAGATTGATCCACTAGAGTGACCCATGAACTCACTGTTTCTTTCTCCACAGAACAAAAACCTTTTCTGAATGGATTTTAAGCACATTAATTGGTTTACTTTGATAAACAGGTCAACAACTGTTGGACTTATAAATGAGGAGCTACTCAAATCTGTAACATTCATCTCTTTTCTAGCATCTTCTCTCCCGATTTTATTCTCATCTTTTTATGCCAAACAAAGCAAAGGTCGACCAGGAAACCAGGACATCATACAAGGTCACGAAGGACGTTCTTCACCAGAGAACGTAACATCCAACATGCAGCTGACATGTCTGAGTGTAATCGTTTGAAACTGTTCAGTATTTCATTACCGGATGCTATAAAAAAATTTGGTTGCCCAGAGCTTTTTTTATTTTTTCTATCCAGAACAGATGGGCAGGAAAAAGTCGTAGCACTAATTAATTATCATGAAAATTGGGAGACCTTCTGGAGTAAATGAAAGTATTCAAGCATGACAGGAGAGCAGTTTCCTGGTGTTTTAAGGCTGTGTGGACTCCCTCCTTTAAGCACTGGCAGCATGTTCAGAGCTGAGATTTCCCAGCCTCAGAGTGATGGAATCGCTCCATCAGTCATTTCTGAGGAGGTTCAGGAAGAGGAGAGAGATGTCCCTGATCCAGATGTGTGATGCATCATCATCAGGCAACAAGATCCACGTCAAAGGACAAAAGTCAGCCATCATGTCATGAGTCAACACGGGCTGTTTGTATTTATTTATTTTGCACAGATATAAATTCACCAATGATCTTGAGGAAGTAATGCAGACCAGATGTAGCAGAATAGAATTGTAAGCTCTTGCTAGATTTGTTGATTTTGCCATGAAACATTCAGAACTAAGCTGGAACTGATTTTGTTGGACTAGATCAGGGATCCCAAACCGGACCGGTACCAGTCCGTGAATCACTTGTTAGAAACAAAATAAACGCAGTAGCTAACTTAGATGTTTTATGTTTATTATTTAGAAAAAAACGACTGAATTCTGTTCATCACATCCACCTATGACTCACTCTTAACGTGAGTGGTTCACCCTGGTCACGTGACTTAAAACAGCTGCTTGAACCACTGCGTTAAAAGCTCGAAGCTACAAAGCTTTTTTCTAAAAAAAAAACGTTTTCAGAAATTTTTGGGGCGTAGAAAAGAGTCAGTGACAAAACCAAAGAAAGCCTTTAACTACAGAGACAAAACCAGGAGTCTTCCTAGAAATATGGATCTATTCAGACAGTTTTCATTGATGGTTTCTATGTATTCTTGCTAATATGCAGCGGCTGACTCTTGAATGTTTCATATACACTGATAATAAAGTTACAGACAAGATGGATTCATGTTTATCATTTTATTTAGAAAATTCCACTTTTACAACTGTTCCCGCATTTTATTTTTATTTTATGTATCCATCACATCTTAAATATGAGATGTAGCTGAAGTTAGCATCCGGTTGTTAGCATCCACTTTGATGTAGGAAGAAAAATCTTCATCACAAGAAGCAAAGTTTATTCATATAGGTTATTGAAACGACATTTGATGCAAAAAACAAAAACAAAAAGAAAAACAGTAATTTTGCTTTTTTTATTTTTAAAAATCAGAAACTAAAAAAAAAAAATAACTTTGTTTAATTGAATCATCATCTGTAAAGAAAAGTCTTGATATTTTCAGTCCTTTTTAACTAAACTTCTTATAGTTGCATTTTAATTTATTTTATTTATTTTATTTTTTTTTCAGAAATCAGAAACTTCAAAATAAATGTCAAGTTCATCCCCGTTCAAACCCATCTGTGAAAATATTGCCTGACATGAACTGGTCCACACCTGAGAACGGTTTGGGTCCACTGGTTTAGATCTATCAAAATGTATGATATGCAAGGTAAAAAGTCCACAGAAGGATTACCGCTTTAAATTCATTATTCAAATAGCTTAGTTTATTCCCAAATAAAAACAGTTTTGAAATCCACTCTCTTGTTAAATGATCCCCTTGTGGAATAAGAACACAACTCATTATTTACCCGGATAGTAAACAACGCACTGTGGAAAATATGTATCAGTCTAGTTATCCGCTAAAGTTGTGTCCTAAAAACAATTATAGTTCATTTGGCCGACAGTTCTTGAAGGCTGTACTATGGTGAGTTGGTGTGAATTACAAACTGCAGTTTTTCTAGAAGTGCCATCTACAAAGCATCAGCTCCTCATCGGTAGTGAGATTGTCATTCGTCGGGAACTTAAAAGCTGTTAGCAAAGTCACACGGATCAAAGGAACAATTAAAGTGGAACGTAGTTCTCAATAATTCATCTGTTTCACACAATATGTTGTTTAACTCCTCCCTGATGCTGCACAGCTACAGTGTCTAAAGTCAATGTGAAGCCCTGAAACAGACGGAATCATTTGCATCTCTAATGACAGAGAAGCTCCCTTCATGTGAGCTTCAGGAATTGTTGGGGTTTCTCCAGCCAATCAGGAGCCGTCATGTCCAGTTACACTCCACCCATCGCTGATTGAGAGGGGCTCCAGAAATCCATGATGAGGTGTGGAGTTACCGTCAGATGATCTGTTGTGGTGAAGGAAACCAAAGCAGCATATCCCGACAGCCCCTCCGCCTCGTCAGACGGCTAGATTGGGTATACTTTGGCTCCAGCGCTGGAAATATTTCTTCTTGTCTCCTGTAATGAAACTGCTGTTCAGCGGCGCTGCTGGAAACGGCGAGGGCCAAAATCCATAACCTGCTATGGTTATGATCACATTAGAGCCTGTAAATATTTAACAAGATTTGAATATTAGAGCTGTTTTCTACAACAAAGAACTGTTTCAACCAGCCAAGAGTTTGTTTGTCTTGTTCTGCTGGATCTATATGATCCGTCTGGGCCGAGTGCTTCGGTCACAAACGTTCAGACAGGATGAAGCAGAAACATTCCCATCATGATGAACAGGTTTATACGTCACCATTTTTCCTCTTTTGAGTGGAATTCCCATTGAATTTTACACAAGCCAACATGCTGGAGTCGTGCTTGAAATAGCAACGGTTCCACTGTGTTGAGGAGTTGTCAGAGCGGCATAATTGCACCGGCAGAATACATAATTTATGACAGATTAAGCCTTCTTAATCCACAACATGTTCCGACTGTATTTTCCTCCTGATTGGTGTTTTTCTCATCTTGATGTGATGTGCAGTCAGCTTTTCTTCACTCTCTGAGTGAAATCTTTGACAGCTCTTCCTTGATGTTTGGAGAGAATCCTTAAATGTTCCGACGTCTGCCCTCAACCGTCCTTTGTCTTCTTTTTCTCTTTTCATTGCAGCTCCACACTGACCTCGATAAGGGGGACAGTCTGGTAAAGTACACCCTCTCAGGGGAAGGGGCCGGCTCCATTTTCACGATTGACCAAACAACAGGGGACATCCATGCCTTAAGGAGTCTGGACAGAGAGGAGAAGCCTTACTACACCCTGCGCGCCCAGGCCGTGGACATTGACACCAACGCCCCGCTGGAGCCGGAGTCTGAATTCGTAATCAAGGTTCAAGATATCAATGACAACGAGCCAAAGTTCTTGGAAGGGCCGTATGTAGCCAGCGTTCCCGAGATGTCACCAGTCGGTAAGAACTGATCCGAACTCTCGTCTTTCTCCTTTTGAACCAGGGATCACACTGAGTTCCGTTTCAGCACAACCAGAGGGCTAGCAGTGTTCTCCCTAACAGATTTTGACATTTCCGAGCTCCGTTTTATTCGTGGCGTGCCCGGCGTGCATTTCACAGCTTTGTCTCTACACGCTCCCCCCAGGGAGGACAGATCAAGGTAATTCACTGGGAGAATGGTTCCTCTTGATGTGAATAGCAATGAAACCCTCCAATTCTGCGGTCTCCAGAGGATGGTTAGAAAGCAGAAAACACAGTGGAGCCTCAGCCAAAGCAAAAGTTGAAGCGTCTTGTTCGCTGTGAGAGAAAACCTTTCAAGTTCATAGAAGCAAAATATGAAAAAAAAAAAAAAACCATCCACCGTGAAAGGAAGGAACTGTACAGGACCAACCAATTTAATTGTGATAGTTCTTCAAGCCTTTAGGGTTTGTCCCACTAACTCTTGCAACTTTTGCTCGGTGTCTATAGAATTCCAAATCTGCTCGTTTTCCAAGGGAATCAAATATTAACCTTTTGTGGAAGTCAGTTCCATTTTTCACAGCCTTCATTAAGCTGCAACTCTTGATGTTGAGAACAAATGAAACATGCAGTGAGACTGATCCTCTAACAAAGGTTAAAGAAGTGTGCTTGTTCGTCTGCTCTCCTCTTTAGTCGTCTCTGATCAGGCGTGGGGGGGTTAAGTACCAGAAAAGCACCAAAGCAACTTGGTTAAGGTTTAAAAAGGTCCATGATTTGGCTTCTAACACACAGTTTTACCGCATTAACCCTGCGCTCTCCCAAAGGCTTGTGTAGTATAATGTGATTCCAGGGCATTCAGACATGTAATCAGCATGTGATAAATTAGGAGTGCGTTTGAGAGTGAGTAATTAAGACATGTTATGCTTCTTTTTTCATTTTGGCGTTACATCCAGACCAACAAAAAAGTCTTAAATCAAAGCAGGAAAGGGTAAGCCTCCATTTCAATAGTGTTAAGTTGTCTCAACTTCATTTTTCAGCGTGAAATTAGTTAATAAATTGCTCCAATCCCCTGTGTATTCTGTGTAAGTTTTAATTATTATGTATGTGTGTTGTGAATTGTATGAAAAGTGTGACGATATAATCAGGAGGCCGACTCTGTTTATCTAAGGATGCAAACACAGAATGTACGGAGCATAACTTTTGATCAATGTACTAGAAAAAATAGAAAGGGTGCTACCAATGAACTGAAATAAAAACAGCCATTCTAAGAGAGCTAGTGGTTTCTATTAGAGCCATTCTGAGGCAGCTTTTCTGCCTGGTTGTGGTTGTTAATTCATGAGATACACAAAGCACTTTCAAGTACTGTTAAATATAAATAAAAATGGCTGAAAGTTCTGCTCACATGAACCCACTTTTTGAGAAGTTGTGAAATGATTGTGTTTTTGTAAAATGGGTGATCAGTTGTGAGGCTGTACACCGGTGGACTCACAATCACCAGTAAAAAACCACACCTCTGTTTTTGACTTCTTAGACATACTAGATTCTAAACCCAGAAGCCAAACACTGAACCAAACCAATCAATCAAATACTAACAAGAACAAACCAATGATCAAAAACCCACATAAAAGAAAGAGGAGAGGCCTTCACACTAAATGATAATAATTCACGACGAAACAAGAAAATCAAATCAAATTACCTCAAAAAAGCTACAGATTTAGACTAATAGCATCAGAATGAAATTGATGGATAATCCAGAAACAAGTCTAACAGAACCATAACAATGTGATCATTCATTGTGACGATGAAGGTGGTAAAGCAGAAAGAATGACAGATTAGATAACAATCTCCTTATCTGAGGATCTGGAGATTAAAAAAGTCAACAAACGAGATGGAGGTTACAGAGAGTAAACGAATACGGTCTGATGTAGATAAATTAGTTCTTATTCTGGGATTCTGACTGAAACTTATGGAAAAGACGCTGGAAAACTGGAGTATATCCAGATAATGCATAAATGAGTTGAAGTGACAGACGCAGTCAGTCTCATGAAGATGAAGGAGGAGATTGGATCCACAGAAGAAGAGTTTGTCATCATCTTGGAGGACCAGGAAGAAGTCCACCTGGTTGGTGGTTTTTGAAAAGGGGAACCAAGAGTTAAAAGCCAATTGTTGATTATTTGGAAGACCAGGTAGAAATGTGGATTGAGACCGGAGCCCTGTTATGGACGGAAACTGGACCGGGCTGAGACTGAAGCCGGGTCAGAGTCAGGCACTGAGGCCTTCCACATGGACTTGACTTGAGCTCGGACACAGAATGGAAGACGCAGGAAGACCAACTCCAGTACTGGACTGAACCATAGATTGTAGAGAGCTGGTGGGACATCACCCATAGAAAATACCGTTCCTCTCGCTCCAGTGAAATGAAGCCAATTCAGACGCCATTTTTCTGTGATACGGGTGCCGCCATTTGGAGCCAGTCGACAGTGATTGGTCAGTCGGTCTGAGCCACGTTTCCAAGGCAACGACTGTCACCAGTCATGAGTGAACTTGTTGAAGTCCTCACTCCTTCCACTGTAAGCAGCTTGGGAGACATTTGAGGTGGGGGCTAGCGGGCACCACATGCTCTTACTGAGGCATCTGATTGGTCAGTTTATAACTTGTGAAAAAGAAAAAATATAAATAAAACAAAATGAAAAGATTTGAAGAAGAATGTATCAAATCAAGAGTGGTTATTCTGACTACAACAATGACGGAGTATTAGCTGATTATTTCTCAGTAGAAGTCTTTGGGGTTTTGGCTTTTTGGAGCCAGCAGGAGGTTGGTGGGTCACTCGGTCCAGTTCTCTACAGTCTATGGAGGAACTGGAGACATCAGGGGCTATGCATGCAGGGAACCAGATGAGGAGAAGGGAATGTGATCTGAAGGACAAAAGAACACTGAGGATGAGTGATCTCAGCCGGGATGAAGATGGACTACATAGAAATCAGGTTACTGTGTGTTTAACCCCAGAAAACTTGTGCTATAAAACAGTCGCACCATCACTTTTGCCGGTTACTTTTTACCCAATTTATTATACCCAATAAAAAGTATTTGTCATAAAAATAGATCACAATATGACAGCACATGATAAATTAGAGTAGTTTTTTATTTTATTTTCAGCTATGGTTTGTGTAAGAAGATATAAAATATAAGCAATAGAAGATCCTAAAAACAGCTTGAAAATGACAGAAAAAATAGGAATTTGAGAAAATAAATAAATAAATAATGATACTGGAGACTTGGTCTTTGGTCCACCCATTCCTGACCCATGACGCTCAAAAAATGCAATATATTGGAAATCATGTAAATACGTTTGCTTGGGTGAAAATCACCCGATTATAGTTCTCTACAGTAGGGTTAAGAATCAGCAGCAAATGCAGGAAATATTCAAGATTTGAAGGTTTGTTAGCTGGTTGACGATCATCGTCTGTGACGAGGTCTGACTGAGAACGATCTGATGAAGCTGCTTCAGAAACACCTGAAGGAATCTGGACTCCTCGCAGTCGATGCTCCGCTCCATCAGCAGCTTCCTCAGTCCTGCAACCTTTGTCTGGGTGGCAAAGGAAAACGTTCAAATGAAGAGATGCTAAATCTTAACTGGCAGTTGGAGCTGGTACATACAAGGAAAGTACTTTATGAACAAGCTGCAGAATCTCTCCATAATCCCAAAAAAAGCTTATCCCTGACTACTTTAAAGAATTCAGAGAACTAATTAAGAGATTTGTAATTACGGCTAAATGAAATGTGTTCGACGTAATCAGTCTGATGGTTTCACTGCCCGTCTACAAGTGTACATTTTGAGTGAAAATGTTGTTCATGTGCAGAAGTCTCAGTCAAATGAGTTTTCACAGAGCTCTAACTCAAAAACTAAAGTATCGAGTTGTTTTATTCCGGGTTAATCATTTCCCCTCAAACTAACTGCTGTTTTATTTGACTGAATATGTCATATTTGATCAAATTAGAGATTCTTTTTCAACTGCGGAGAAAATGGAGAGCATGCTTTCAATCATGCTTTCCATTTCCGTAAAAATACAAATAAATTGATTCAGCTTTTTTATGACCTCGTGCTTATATAAATGCTGTTTTCTTTGGGATGCGTAGGAGTCGGCGGAGCTTGAAGGCTTTCAAACTTTCCCTCCATGTGAGCTTTTATTGCCTCTCTTTTGCATTAACACAGCGTTTTGTGTTATCTAATCTATTGTAGACACATTTTAGCATTATGCAAGCCCTCTCTGGTATGTCAGGCATGAGTGAGGGAGGATTGAGACTCTAATCTGTCTCCGCCCAGTGTTTTAATTCCATTGTTAACACCCGCTCAGACAGCAAAGCTTCTTAATATACAGTGAAGAAAGCTGTTTACAGGCAGCTAGGATGGCACCGCCGTGGAAAATGAAATGCCGTCCCTCCGGTCAGCGTCTCCTGACTTCCATAAGCTTCCCACACATCCTGATTTTCCCAGGCTTCCAAACGTTCGACCCGCCCTGTGAAACGGGTCTTTCTGAGGAAACCTCGGCTGGTGCAGATGTAGAAACTGGAAGCTTTGGCTGTCTAAACGTGTTAAAAAAATGATGTTTCTGACTAAAATGTGTTTCCACTGCCTGATTGTAAAGGGAGATGAGCCCGGCCTCCAGTGAGTAATTACTCTGTCCCTGTTGCTGCAGCCGTTTGGATGAATGCCATGTTATTACTCTTCTCTGCTCCTTTATTATCTTAATGGTTGCATTGTTTAATAAATGGTTAAGAGTGTGTTTGTCTTTTTACAAGTGTCAAATGGACAAAACGAGGCGCTTAATGGAGGAAAAAGCTCTCCACATTTCTTCTTCCTGCTCCACGTTCGCTATAGCTGCAGCTGTTTGTTAGAGTCGGGTGAGGTCATTGTGGATCAGAGACGTTTTATCGCTAAGCTAACATCTCCTTCTGACAGGAACGTATGTGACGCAGGTGACCGCCACGGATGCAGACGACCCCACTTATGGAAACAGTGCCAGGGTGGTCTACAGCATCCTCCATGGCCAGCCGTACTTCTCTGTTGACCCCAAAACAGGTACGAACCTTTCTTTTAAAAGTTCAATTGTTGGATATCAACATTTTAGATGAGGTTTTATTGATTTTTAAACACAATAATGACCTTAAATTGGGTTTACTGTTAATTTTTTTGGAAAAGACATTAAATCCAAATTCTAGTCCAATTATTCGTCATGACAACATATATTTGACGGACCGTCTTTTAGAGGAATCTTTATTAATACCCTAAAGGTGGTATGTCTATAGCAGGGGTCTGCAACCTTTGATGCTAAAAGAGCCATTTGGGTCAGTTTCTTACTGATAAAAACCCAGGGAGACACTTAAGTTATGTTTTTGTGACAATGGAGCCATTCATTTATAAAATCTAGCTTATAAAAAAATACAGTAATTTAATTATTTCTGCTAGTAACTGTTTTTCTTTAGTTTTCAATAGTAACATATATAGGTTGTTTTCAAAATAAAATATATAGTGCTTGAGCTTACATTAGAATTGTAAAGTCAAACACGGCTTTCTCTATTATTATGATTCTATTGTCCCTTCATTCTTTTTTCCTCATTTTACTATATGATCCTGACAACAATGGTTTAAAATCCAAGATAATTTTAAATCTTTACATGTAATGCAATGAAATACTTTAAGAACTTTGTCTCTTGAAAGCAGCAAGACATTGTGCAGCAGGAAATGATATGTACTTTAAGATTCGCTTCAGCTCCTTTAAATTGACTTAACAATTTT
>NC_050531.1:1114383-1158736 GCF_002922805.2 Oryzias melastigma | reverse complement strand
AAATACTGGACTGAACTGGACCGGACCGCTCAGTGGAAACGAGGATTAAGAGTCATAAATAAAATGTTTTTGCTTTTCTGTTTCTCATTTCCACCAACCTCAAACTGATGCTTCATGAATGGTTTCATTTAGTTAGAACTTTTGACAAAGCAGTCAGAGAACTAACATAGAGGTCTCTGACCCAAACGTCTTCTGGGCGTATTATCTGTGACCTTCAAGGCGGTACCGCGTGCCGTTCCTGCAGTCAGAGTCGGTGTTTAACAGCTGAAATGAGCTCTTAGACCTTTACTCTGCCGACATTAAATTCGACTTTGGAATAAAGCAATCATACTGATATAACAGGATATCATGTCATCCCTATAGGGCACGTAACACATCAGCTGCCAAAGCCGGCGATGTTTGGAAATGACACGCCAGCTGGATTGAGCATCACTGGGTTAAATCAAGCTGCACAAATATGAAATATTCAACAAGTTTATGTGATAAAATATGGAAAAATAATCATGTTTGATTGCTTTGCGTTAATTGGTTACATTTGTTAATGAGTTATGAAATGTAGTGATGCTTTTTAGAAAATAGTGGAATTCAAAAACAGTTATGAATGTCCTTTGGGGGTTAAACAGGTCTAAATCTGGAATGACATCACAGTGCCGGTGTATGCAGATCCTGTGCTGCCCTTGGCTTCCATTCTGGGGCGATTCAAAGCAGATGAAAATAGGTTGATGGGAATCCCAGCAGCAGCAGCGAGCGTGGAGGCTGTCGCTCATCGTGCGACTCATCCCAGAGCGCCGCACAACACATACTGTGACTGCATTTCAAACCCACAAAAATCCAACTGTCAAAGCAAATGTTTGCCCTGCTGGGCGCGCTGCTAACTCCAAACACACAAAAACACCAGAACAAGCACAGAGAGGTAAAGGCAAACAAGTGGAGTGGGACACAACAACATTCATGAACCAGAGGCAGACTGAGAAAGATGACAGATGATTTCAGTTTCACACCGTCACAGCAGATCAAATGGGACGTCCTTATTAGGGTGAAGAATGGAATCCGGGCGTTGTGTTCTCCTTTTACGGCACAAATGTGCAGCCGAAGCGCTCTCTGATCTCTGCGTCTCTGATCTTCAAGTGAATCATTATGTGGCCTCAGCGCTGAATGTCAAGTGCTTCCAGTTTGTGTGATGACCTCTATTTCAGTTCTGTTCTCCCGATCCAAATGCATTGTGCATTTTCAGGTGAATGGTGTGTTCAGCCCCAATGTATTTCTGGGAAGCTTGTGTTTACCACTCTTTGCCTTTGTCTGTTTATCTCACCATCACTGTCTTCCTCTGCCTCCCCTTTTCCTCTCCTCTATTATCTGGATCTCTCATCCATCTGGCGGCGCACCAGGGGTTATAAAGACAGCCCTGCCCAATATGGACAGAGAGGTGAAGGAAGAATACCAGGTTCTAATCCAGGCCAAGGACATGGGGGGCCAGCTGGGAGGACTGGCCGGGACCACGATCGTGAACATCACCCTCAGCGACGTCAACGATAATCCGCCGCGCTTTTCTAAAAGTGAGTGGGAAATAGTGTTACGGGTCCCGAGTGCGGCGACCACGATAACAAAAAGAATGTTGTGTCTGGAAAAATAAAAGGAGTCTCAGAGCAGGAACGACACGAGCACTCACTCCGTTCTCCAGACACTTCTATTAAATCCTTTCAGCAAAACTACAATTTTCACTCAGTGAGTGTTGTTGTCTAAGAAACACTTTGACCATAAAAGTCTAAACAGATATCTGATTAATTCACGTGTGAAAGTCAAATCATTTTATTTTATTGTTATTAATGACCCGATGTTATCTTGAGCTCATTTCTAACTTGTATAATTTTGACAAAATATATTTTATGGAGAGTAAAATATTGAAATGTAATTAAATTTTAAGTTGATTTATTCTGGAATAATATTCCTGCCTTTTTTATTATTCATAATTATGTTAAAAAGTTACAGTTTTAAAGGTTTAAAAATGGGCATACTGCAACTTTTTTGGACTATTTTTGCATAAGATTGTTTACGCTGTTTTAGAGTATTTCAGCTACATTCTAGCTGTTCTGGCTAACCTTTTTTTTTTTTTTTAAAGCTAATTTGCCGTTTAGTTAATATTTTAGCTGGCTAACATACTTCAGCGTCTTCAGCTATCAGCACTAACATCTTCAGCAGCCAAATTCAGCTTACAGCGTCACACTAGCATTATCGCAGGTAATGATATATATTTAGTTTCTACTAATGCTAAAAAGTTACGGTTTTAAAATTTTAAAAATGTGGTTTTAGTGTTTTGGATTTTGGCCTCTTGTGTGATCAAGTTTAACACCGCTGGATGAATACATTAAATCAAAAATGATTCAAATTCTGTTCTATTTTCCTTATTAAAATATTACATTTTAATTTCAAAAGAAACATTCAATAATCACATAAGTCTGATCAACGTTGATGTCTCTAATTGTATTGCAAACAAAAGAAATAATGCTTTTCAGCTTATAAATGCTGGACATTGCACATTTAGAAATGAACTTTTACAAAATAAAACCAAATTACATTAATTCTATAAACCAATACATCTTTGGTTTATATATCTGCTACGAGAACTATTTATTCTAGTTTTGCTTTTAAAACACGTTTAAAATTCAGTTAGGAGTTCCACAAAATCACCTAAGATAACCAGTAACCAGACTGTAACTAGTCTACACGGTCGCCATGACAACACTGGCTCATTTTAGCTCCACCATCCTGTTACACTGACATGAAATCTCGCGAGATTGTCAGCTACTTCTGGTTTGGCTTTTCCTGACGTTTGTTGCCAAAAAAAAAGAGTTTGAACTTCACAAAAAAAAAAAAAAAAAATACTTTACACTGTTAATCATCTGGAAAGCAACAGAAGCTTATAGGTCTTTCCTCCATTGGCGTTTTAAACTGGGTACTAACCTGGAAAAATAAAAGGGTCCTCAGTGAAGGAACGACACGAACACTCACTTCGTTCTCCTTTAACGGAAACAGGAAGTTGCTCCGTCTTCAGCCACCTGGGGGCGCTGCAGGAGTGTCGAAGGTTTCGCTTTCAAGACTAATAATGCAATTCCTTTTTTTTTCTCCTCTTTATTTCACAGGTTAAATTTAATAAATGTATATAAAAAAATATATTTTAATTACTGAAAATAATGGGTTTCAAAATAAAACGCCAAATGTGGACGCAGATATTTGGATTCACCACAATAGCAGAGAAGAAAAGTTTGGTGCTGAAATAATGAGGCAGAAGACCTTACACTGGTTCCTGCATACCTCCATAATGTAATAAATAAGGTGCAATTACAGCAGCATAGGGGGTATTCATCATTTCTACTCTTTGTAATTGCTTTTCATTATTTGTCATTATGCGCTGCAGCAAGCGATGGCCTGTTTATTCTCTGTGATTGCATCTAAAGCTACAACTCCTGGCGAACAAACCCGGGTCGCTGCTTTTTCACTCATGGGCTCCTGTCTATATTTAGATGAGATTTGAGAATGTTGGTGCAGCATCCAGGATTAAGTCAGTGTATTTAAACTCTGCATTTTGTTCCGTATCTCACATAAGCTGCTAAACCAGATTATTTCGATTGTGTCGTTTAGCAGGCCGTGTAAGAAGCCAGACTGAGAGGAAAAACATTATGCTGAAAAATCATTGATCTGTGAAAGCTCCTCTCCATGCTGCGCATTAAAATCTATGGGAGTCTGAAGCGGCGAGTGTGTATGACAGGAAAGCAAAAGCGCTGTTTGGTATTGATGGCGCTCCTCTGTGCGTTTTGAGGTGACACCAGCCGCTCTCCTCTGAATGTAAATACAGTCAGTCCGACGGTCAGCGAGATGATATTTCCATAATGCTGTCACAGCACAAGTACAGCGTCTCCCAACTCCTCGCCTCCTCTTTGTCTGTTCCCTCCCATCACACAGGTTTAAAAACGTAGTCAAAGACTTCCTCTTAAAGGTTGAGTTCATTAAACCGCCGCCTTGTTATTAAGGCTTAGTTATTTCAAACTGTCAGCTCTCTGCTTTGGAAAGGCTGCAATTGTCTCTAACAGCTTTCAAAACATCTCCCTCTAAGTAACAGCTATTTGTTTGCCTCTAATAAAAAGCGTCTTTCTCCGCTCGGATCAGTCATACAGGAAGTAGTTCTCAGCTCTGAAACGCCGGCCTGTCACTGAAAGGCATTTATCACTTATTGAATCTGTGTCACTCAGGCTCATCCTCCGATTTTTTCACCCAATCCTTGGATCACCTGTGAGGCAAAAACTGAAGTTGACAAGAAAGCTCCTCCCACAAGGGCCAGTTAACCAACGAGAGGCGACATCTCCCACTGATAATTAGCATCAACTGATCAAAAAGAGTCTTCTCATTCTAAAACAAGGATGTTTCCAGATTGTCTTAATGCTTGAAGACAGTTGAGTTCATCTATTCTTCATCAATGATGTTGGGAGATGTTCCTATTTATCTAAATAGATTTAATAGAAAGACTCCAGCCGGTTTTACCCAGCAGGTATGTGCACGTGTTTCCTCCTCAGAACCGATCTACAGGCTTTCTTCTATCATGTAAATGAGAATCTGGTGCATCAGATGTTTTTTTGTGTTTAATCCGCCTGAAAACTCAATTTACTCAATTCAATTTAGACAAATAGATAAATACACAAATGAAGCTCAGTTTTTGATACGTTGTGTTTGATTCTGAAGTGAAGGAGTTTTAGGTTCAGTTTCCCTACAGTCCACACACACGTGGCCCGGTTGACTAGAGGATTTTCCATTTACCGTGGCTGTAAGCGCTCGGTTTTCCATCTTGTTTATCTCCGACTCTGATGGACTCCAGAGCTGCCGATCATCAGAGGCCCCACCCACTCTGAGAAGGATGACGCCAGCGAGGAAAATGGATGGTTAGATGGATGATGATCAAGACGTCGCCAGGTGGAGGCACCAGATTTGTAATTCAGTCGTGAAGTTGTAATTTCTCCGGCACAAACAGAGAGTAATCTTTGAAGCGATCGGAGTGAAGTGAAGCAAAGATTCATTTCCTTCCACTCGAGGTGTAAGGCATAATCAGTCAGCCCCCTTCTTTCTTTGTTGATTTCCTCCTGAATCTTCTGCTGTTGAAGTAAAGGCAGAACCTCAGAGCGGTTAGTGGTTCTGACTCAGTGTTGCCTGGACGTCTCTGTTTGGGTCGGCCCATGCTTCCATCTCTCACCATGCTCTCTACTCTGCCCCTCTGACAGGTTTCTTTCACCTGAGAGTTCCAGAATCTTCTGCAGTGGGCTCTGCCATTGGCCGGATCAAAGCACATGACCTGGACATCGGAAGGAACGCGGAAGTGGAGTATACTATCGTTCCCGGTGATGGTGGCGCCATGTTTGACATCACCACCAACGAACACAACCAGGAGGGCATCATCATTCTCAAAAGGGTGAATACCAACAGCTCCACTCTGATTAGCGGATGAGTTACGGTGAACGTGTCAGAAACAAATAATCAGCTGAGATCAACCAGAGATTCTTTGATTGTATTATTTTACATTTTCACACATTTACTACAATCATGTCATTGTTCACCAGCCGGAGTCTCTAACAGTGTCCAGTTTCAGTTGGTTTACCATCAGCTCCATTAGGAGGTTTACATTTTGCTCCTCGACATCCATTATGAGAATTCCAATATTTTCCTAACAGTTTGTGTTCTTTACGACAAACCAACTGGAATGAATTAACTTTAAAAAGTGTATTTTTTTTTAAGTATTTTCAACATTTCTTCCTTTTTTTTAATTAAAGAACATTTCTGTGTAAGACATCATTTTTAGGAAAAAACAATGGGGGGGGGGGCGGTGTTTAGTCAACCACCAATTGCTGTACCTTCTTGTCGTGTTTGGAGAAAGAAGAACACCATACCTACTGTAAAGCTTGGGGGTGGAAGCATTATGGTTTGGGGCTGTTTTTCAGCAGAGGGAGCAGAATGACTGATCCATGTTAAGGACAGAATGAATGGAACCATGTACGGTCAGATTCTGAGTGAAAACCTCCTCCCATCAGCACTGAACATGAAACGTGGCTGGGTCTGTCACCATGACAACCATCCCACACACACTGCCCGGGTAACCAAGGAGTGGCTTCAGAAGAAGCATTTCAAGGTCCTGGAGTGACCAGCCAGTCACCAGATCTCAACCCCAAAACATCACTGCTCTAGAGGAGATCTGATGGAGGAATGGACCAAAACATCACTGCTCTAGAGGAGATCTGATGGAGGAATGGACCAAAACATCACTGCTCTAGAGGAGATCTACAGGATGAATGGACCAAAACATCACTGCTCTAGAGGAGATCTGATGGAGGAATGGACCAAAACATCACTGCTCTGGAGGAGATCTGATGGAAGAATGGACCAAAACATCTCTGCTCTAGAGGAGATCTGATGGAGGAATGGACCAAAACATCACTGCTCTAGAGGAGATCTGATGGAGGAATGGACCAAAATACCTTCAACAGTTTGTAATAACCTTTGACTGCTGTCATTGCCAATAAAGGGTTCCAAAGGGTTTATAACAAAGTATTGAGATGAACTTTAGTTATTGCCAAATCAAAAATGTGATTTTTCTGGATTTTTCTCCCTGTTTTTGACTCCCATATTTGAGGTTTACCAATTATGAAAGTTACCGGCCTCTCTCATCTTCTTAAGTGGGAGAACTTGCACTATTGGTGGCTGACTGAATACTTTCTCCCCACTGTGGACCTCAGGTCAGGCAGTTTGGTGCCAATGCACTTCCATATTTAGGCCAGTAGATGTCGCTGCACTTTATGAGCCCCAAACTGTTGTTGACTGTTGCATATGAGATACCAACACATTTCCATTTTTTCACATTATTTTTGGTCAGATGCAGCATGTTGGCTCCATGTTTTTCCTCTCTTCCTCATGTCTCCTTTGAGGACTTTTGCAGATAAAAAAATGAAGTCCTGATTTTTTACAACACTGCATTTGAACTTAAGCGCTTCTTTCATGTTTGAAAACTGTCCAAAACTTTTTGCGTCAACAGAGAAACCGATTTTCAACGTAGAAAAGTTTGAGTTTGTTTTCTCCTGAGACTTTAAAATAGAAAACGTTATCTCGGCTGACAGGGGATGGGCCGGGCTGGATGTGACACAGACAGACAGACAGCATGTTGCAGCTGTGTGTGAATATAATTACACAGTCATCCTCAGTGAGCTGGAGGAGGAGGGCGGGTTCACCTGGAGGTGTTGTCATTCCCAAAGCACCTGTACTTCTTATCAATTTGCCATTTGGTTAGTTAGAGTCTCAGTTAAAATCTACTGAATTGCATTTCCAAATATGAACAACTTTTCTGCAGAACTTGAGGTTCCTCTTTCAGAAGTTTTCTGCAGTGGAGGAGACTGCATCCCCGGATAAAACAAAAGAGAATTTATTTTCAGGAACGCGTGTCGCCGTGCAGATGGGAGGGTGTGATCTCTCACTCATGTTTGAGTCCTTGCTGTCTGTGTCATAAAATACAGCACCGAGCGATGACATAACTCTTTCCGAGTGCCTGAGCTATATAAAGCATTTACTTAGCATGTCAGGGCTCATTTACGACACCATATGTTCCTATGGATTAATACATCTGCTGCACGCTGACCCGCAGCACGAGGTCTAACAAAAAGATTCGTTCAATAGCAACGCCTTTCAGCGCATAAAGCCTTTGTAGGACCATGATGTCACTTAATAAAATGACAAGTGGCACAGAAGTGCTTGTGATATTAGAAAAATGGATTACTCCCAGATGAACCCTCTGAGATCTATCATCTCCTTCTCAAAAGAGACTCGCAACTGCCAGAGGTGAGGATAAAGGACGTTGCAGCCTCAGAGTACATTTACGGGGAGAAAATGAATGCGTATTGAAAATATAGCTATTCTTTAATAAGACTTGACAGGCAATCAATATTATTTTGTCTAAATATGAATAAAAAATGTAAAAAAGTTCAGTTCCAAAAACACTTAATTTAAGAACATCACGATCTTTTGTCCTCAAGACTTTAAAAGAGGATGAATATTTAATTTTACTTTAAATATACCGCAGTCTAATACTTCAAACAGTTCCATTAATAACCATAAGCGTATTGCATGTGGATGTGGCGGTTCTAGCACAGCGGCTTCACTACTTCACAGCCAGTCAGAGATTTCTTCCATCTGTCTTAATGTCAGCTTTCATAATGCGGTCACGCTCTTCAGGTCCATAACATCCTCCCCATTAGAAGGATCTCTTCATTTGTGTACCCGTCCCACTCTGCCACGACCCTCTCCTGAAGGAGGGCGGGGCTAAAGACTCCATCATCTCCACACATCCTTCAAATCACCGTTTCAGTTCTTTTAGACTCTGAAAGCATCCAGCCTGATGGCAGTAGGTGGGTAATGAGCTCTCATGAGCACCACGTAGGTACAGGAAAAAAGAGTCTGAGCATAGTTTTATCAAGGTTTCAAAGAGCAACTCCTACAACTATAATTAAGGCTGTAATAGTCATAATAAAACTACGATGAAATAGATCGAGGTCGATTTTAGCTGCAGTTTGCCACAAAAAATGAAGTGCTCATAAAATGTTAATTAGGGCAACAAAACACACTAATAATAAAAGCTTAAAACACATATTAGAGTCAAACAACTAATAAGAGGTTCAAATGTTTTACATAAAAAAATGTTTTACATACAAAGTAATCTATTTAACAAGCCAAGGAAACCATTGATGTCAGTCAAATTCTTAAGTCATGTTTGACTGAAAAATCTTTCATTGAGGATTTAAATCCGTGATTCCAATCTATCTATTCATTTCTGAATGCTTCTAGAATCACTCTACTAGAATGGCAACCAGAGAGCGAGCCACACATTTACTCTGTGACATGAGTTATCTATGTCGGTTTTGTCACGACACAAACAATTAATTCACTTTTCTTTACAACACAAAGTTGTTCAATTCCTTTGATTATTTAACAAACTTAACAGGATTCAGTTAAAAAGAAAAAGCTAAAATTTTTCAAGCTAAACTTATTAATTGTTTGATTTTGACAATTCAATCATTGACCTTTGTGTTTCTTAGATCTTCTTTTGTTTTATTTACTTATGTCACTTTTTGTGTAATTCTATTGGTGTGTGACCATGTAAAAAAAACCCAGACAAGTTTCTGTCACTTAGACCATCACCTCATTTTATTTTCTGTTTTTGTTGATCTCGTTGTACATAAATGTTTTTTTTATTCATTTATTTTTTTTTTTTTTTTATGTATAGGTAAAAAAAATGCATGTTAGATGGATGGCCATGGTGTTCCCATAACCCACTGAGGGGATTGGCTTACATTAGTTCAATGCTCATTACCATGTGAGGCAGATAAAATATTATTGAACCAGGAGATTAAAAAAAAGAAAAAAAGTGACAGCTAAGAACCCAATAACCACTCGTCACACCCGGATCTGTGCATGTTTAGTTTCAGATCAAAACTAAATAAAGTGATTAAGTAGATTTGTCTCCAGAACAGTCGTCACAGATATGTAATCCAGGCGGAGTGTTGACCCTGTGGTGCTTTAAGCTTCTAGTACAGGGGTGGGCGAACTCTTTGACTCATAGGCCAAAAAAGGCTCCAAAATTTGACAGAAAGGCCAGAGCAGAACCAGATGTGAGGGGGTGTTTTGGTAATCCACCTTATAAGAGAAAGAAATAACGTCAAATCTGGATAAAAACAACATATTTTAATGTGGATTAAAACTAATATAGAAAAAACTGTGACTTTAGTTCTTATTTTAGTGCTAGTATAGTGATCCATTGATAGAGAAACACCACATTTTAGAAAAAAATAAAGGAAATAGGGATTATCCTTATAATTTATTTACATTTGGCCGGCCAGATTAAACAGTTTAACGAGCCACTGTTTGTTCATCCTTACTCTAGTGGTTCTTCTATAAACTGACCTGGCTCCTGAAAGGAAAATACCTATACAGCTGTATTCACTGAGTATTAATCAATGATGTCGGGATTCTTTGGTTGTTAATGGGCCGTCCTTTCAAACTGATAGAAACATGTTTCTCACATGTCAAGGCGAGTGATTCCATAAAGAAAATCTGCGGTAAATGTGAGCAGGAATAGAATCTTTCAACCTGTTCTCCAGGTACAGTTGGTCTGATGTGCTCACACAAGCTCCTCCACATCCATACCTTCTTTTCTGGGTTTCTCTGTAGCAGGATGTTGCTGACTCCTGCGGTGGGTTTAAATGCCATTTGTTGTCAGTCGTCTTGAGTTTCAAGGGGAAAAAAGAGGCACAGGAATGCCATGTGTGCATAATGCAAAAGCCCCAAACAATCCGTGTGATACGGAAAAGGAGAAAAATGCAAATGTCAGAGATTTTTGTCAGTAAGGCTCTAATGCACAGATGAGATGGTTTTCTGACGCTTTTTCCATTTGGATTTCAGGCCTTTGATGGCTTTGGAGTTCCCTGTTATTAATATCTTATCTGGAAAAATAAGCATCCAGAATATTTATCAAATAAATGTTAAGTCTTCAATGGGAAATCTTGCACTTTCACAAAGTCACAACTTGAATGTGAGCACGGTGGGGACTTCAGATGGTTTGAACCCTGTAGGTGCTGTGCAACAAAACAATCCAGGAGATAAAAAGGAATCAAAGTTATTCACCTTCAGTCCTCAAAGTTTTTTTATTAGCGACAGTCTTACTCCGCAGTGCTTCAGCTTTTTTCTACATGTGCCCGTCTGGAAGATCAAAAAAGTGGGTTACTCATTAAAATCTTCCCTCTATTCCAACAAAATACTTTAAAGGAGTTATGACAGATCTGTTTTTGTCTCTGGCTTCAAATCAGGCGTAAAGAATATATTTCAGTTGATTGCAGAAGAAGAAGAAAGACGAGTACAGCTACTTCTCTCCGTTTTTTGCCTTTCAGGGGATTTCTGATGTAAGTGTCTAAAGCGTTCTTTGGGGTAAATGCAGATCCACGTTTGTTTTTCTGATGCATCAGATGGGGGTATTCGTTAACCGGCACATTTTTAGAACATGCCCCGGCACCTGAGTACACAAAGGTGCGTGAGGCTTTTGATCTACCCAAACATGCGGCTGAGAGAGTGAGTAATGTGTAGGAGCTGCCCCGTATGCATGAGCAAGCCTCAAATGTGTGTGAGGGGCCATACATCACGGTTTAGGTGACCTTCTGCTTGACGGTAATGAAATAACAGATAGAGGCCGTGTGCAATTCACATGTAAATGAAGACATCCATTTGTTTACATCATGTATACCCCTGACATCTTTTCTCCCATTGTCCCCCTCCTAATGTTTGATATGCTTCCATGACAACAATGAGGCATTGTGGTGCATTCCCTGCAGTGGAAGGCTCCTGCTCATTTTGGATAATTGGCCGAGCTCCCCCACAGTGTAATGCTCCAAACATGTGCTGCTGTCGGCGTGGGACGGTGGCATTAGCCGAGCACGGACACGCGAGAGACAATGAGCGAAGGTGTGAGGAGAAGGTAGATAAAGATGAAGCCTCTGCGAGTCGTTCCCCGTGTTCCCAGAGCGCTGACCCGCCCACAGACTTGTCTTGTGGTAGAATATCCCCAGAGAAAGGCTTGCAAATGTGCAGAGACATTCCTTTCTGTGCCTCTCCCTCTTCTGTCACTTTCTTCTCCTTTCAACTTCCCTGTCTTGCACACACATGGAGAAGAAAGCAAAAACACGGCAGGACAGAGACGAACGCCACGTTGTGCACACAGCACAGTTTGGCAGACCCCAAATTAGAGACTCAGGAAGGTTGGTTATGATAAGAGGATCAGACTGAGTAATGGGTTCAAAGGATGATCATCTGTTCCCCCGTCTGCCCAAACTGGGGAGAGGAAAAAAGAACACGGAGGCATTGAGTGGGTTTGCACATCCCATCTGCAAAACACAAGATTATGGGACACAATAGGTAAATCCACTGATGAATTCCCCGAGAAACCTGCAGACAAATGCTTGCATACATAGCAACACAGCCAGCACGGAGAAGCAAGAGCAAGGACACAGCGGCATTAAAACTCTCCTCCACATACTTGGAGAGCTGCACCCCCACACGGACACAGATTCGGCGGGATAACCTTGGGCTGAGCCACGACAACAGTTTCCGTCAGATTAAACGTTTGTCCATCTGCGTGTTTGGTTTGGGTCTCCTGGGAGAGGAGGAGATGGGAGATATACATAATTGAAATGTGCCGTTCTGAGTCCTACAGGAAGTGCATTGTTTAATGACAGCTTGGGTGGTTCAGACTCGGGGAATCCGTTTTAATCCAACATCCCCTCCTCACTTCACAGCAGCCGCGGTGCATGGAGTATTTGCTGCACCACTGGCAGCATCTCCAAATCCATCGCCCCCAAAGTGTCAGAGGGATCCCAAAGACTTCACAGAGAGGTGTAGGTGACTTAGGATACGCACAGTCGTCCGACACGAGCACAGCTTTTACTTTGAAAGTACTGAACAATTTCTAAAACTGATGACAAAAACAACAAGAGCACTTATTGAGTTCATGTTGTTTTCTGTGTTGCAACACATTCTCACTCTCAACTGGTCACATGTCTGGTTAAGGATTCCTCCATGTCACTTTTTGACATTTCAGGTGTCCACAACTCCAGGATTTTTGACGCGCTGGCTGTTTGTAAAATCAAGGGTCCACAACTCTTGGTATGTGGTACTGCATGCAGACAGGTTCTTGGGATGTGGCTGGTATCAGTACCCTAACCCGCCACTGGACGTGGTCGGAGTCCCCAATCTCCGGGACATGAACCAGCCTCCCAAGGACTGGTCTGCACTCGTACTGAGGATTGCAGACCCTTGATTTTATGAACAGCCAGCATGTCAAAATAATGATGAGTTGGGGACACCATAAATGTCAAAAAGTGACTCGGATGGTCCTTAACCAAACGCCCATGTGACGAGTTGGGGATGAGAACATGCTGTCCTTTGAGCTTCCTCTGCTGAACATGATGGTTACTATGGCTTCCCATGGTTAAGTATTGTAGTGACCCTGCAGCTGGGTCATTAGCTGCTGCTGCTAACAGCCAGAACAACACCCTGCACTGAACCACAGCCATCATCATCAGAATGGAAACATTTGTTCATCAGTGGTTTAATGCTTCATCCATTTATCGGGTTTGCTGCGGCGCTGAGGACCGACGTGTCGGATCGGCGGATTGTTTGGCTTTTCTTATTCTTTGGATCGACTGCATTAGTTTGAATTATTGATAAACAAGAGCAGAGGAAGTTGGAAAACACAGGATTGGGTTTCATTTCCTCTAAACATAAATGCATTATCCATTTTGATGCCTGCATTGGATTTCCTCGTGTGTTATCTGATTGTTAATGAAAGGAGAGAACCTCGGTCGCACGCTACGCAGTTCATTCATTGTAGACATTTGTAACACAAAAATCCAGGAGATTTTTGATTAGATATATTAAATCCTTAGAAATTATTATTATTGTCTTCATGATTTATACATTAGCAGATAAGAAAAGCTTGAAGTGACAAAAGAAATGACGATAAACATGTAAAGAGACTTGGAAAGACTTTTGAATCTTTATTGCGTTTACTTATTTCGGCTGAATATCCATCAGTCGTCTGACCCAGATGAATCCATCAGTGTCACAGGGATGCTGGAGCCTATCCCAGCTACCGTTGCAGGGCAGTTTAGAATCACCAGTTAACTTATGAAGTGTGTTTTTGAACTGTAGGAGGACGCCAGAGTGTCTGGAGAAAACCCACTCGTGAACGAGGAGAACATGCTAGCTCCACATAGGAAGGTCCCTGGGATTTGAACCGATGGGGCGAGAGTACGTCCCACCGCGCAGTCCTCAGCTGAATATAGCTTGATTTAAATTATTCAAGCTCAGTCCAGCCATATTTTATTCATACTATTGTATTTAGTTTATTTCCTGTTTGTTCTGATTCTAACAAATTCAGTTTAAACATAGAAGTCGTACTTCAAAGATCGAAAACACAGCATGGGGCCTCGACCCATCTTTTCTCCAGTTCACGAATCGTTATATCAGGAACACTATTGTTTAAAAGCAGGTTGAAGTTGGGCAATCAATGCCTGATAAAAATAAAATAAAAAATAAATAAAATGTTTAAATACTGGCCTCAATCCAGGAAAACTGGTGCTACTGGTGCAATGAGGCCTAACCAATATGTCATATTTAATATATTTTTGTAAGTTTTGCATTGCTCCAGCTATATGTAACTCCTGTAATACATCTAGAACACTCTGGAAAGACGTTTTCAACTAAATCTGCTGCATGACTTAAGACGCCATTGGAAGCCTTTGAATAGTGTAGTGTAACTGAATGGCATCAAAAATGAGTTTAAAGGGTTACTTAATGTGAAAGTACTTAATGTTTTGATTTACTGAGTATTTAGAAAAAAAATCAACAACACTGAGAAAGAGGTGAGTTTGGTCAGTAAGGAGCTTCAATGGCATGTTGGTTGAAAAGCCTGCAGAACACCGGCCCTCGAGGCCTAGATTTGGACACCCCACTTTAGAGTCATGCAGGTGTTGATGTATGATGTGACTTTGCTCCGGTCTCACTGATTCACTCAAAATGTGAAAAATCATTTGTAAGATTTATGCCAGAATCAGATTAATGTCACTCTTTGCTGGTGTTTGTGTTTAGCAACACTTTTATTGTATTCCAAAACTCTCCATAACTAAGGCGGAATCCAAATACTTCCCCTAAGCATCTAGCTTATCCCTACCCCAACATTTAGCCCTTCAAACAGAGAGTTATGTGAAAATGTCTTCATATTCGGACGTTACATCACTTGATGATGTCAGTCACCTTTCACCTGTGTTAGCATGGGGCTGCTAGCACTCGGACATACATTACACTTTGAGTTTTAGAACTATAAAAAGTCATTACTTACATTTAAACGTAAACTTCTGTTCTTCAAAGCACACCTACGTGAAGACGAGCGTTTTTCCTCCACGGCTCTCCTTACCGGCACAGGGATCCAGAACTCGAAGACCCTTCGCTCTACCCTTAAAAGAACTATTTCAGGCACAGTTTCTCTTCAAATGCCCCTTCAGTTGGAGTGGTGGGGGAAGAATTTGGATTCAACCTAAACATTGTTATTTAAGGTTGCTGTAAAGTTGGGAATAACCTCTGCTCACCTCCCTCACTCCCACATTCTGTACATTCACACTCCCTAGAACCTCACATAGGAACAGCATTTCCTCCAGGAATACTTCAGTAGAAATCCCATCCATAATGCTGTCAGACAAGTGGAAAATGTCAGCCACAAACAACGAGTATTTTACTTGTTCCTGTAATTACAGTGGAGTCATTTATGCCGGCTAGCCAGAGTTCTCCAGCACGGAGAAATCCCAGAGTTTTCCTTTGGGGTGTAGTTAAAATCCAAAGGCGCGGCGGGATGCAGAAGAGCCCTCGTTTTCTGCGTGACAGAGAAAGTGCGGCTCCGTCTGAAAGCCCTCATGTTTATGTCACTCTAATTGCTGTTTGTCTTTTTGAGTTTTTCAGATAACAATGGGAATTTTCTAATTCCCAAGAGGGAAACTAAAGTATAGTTTTGGTGGTTGGTACCGTCCCCTGACGGCGCACTGTCACATTTAGACATAAAAATAATAAAATCCCAACACTCGTCAGGAGTGTGTCGGCTGCTCTGAATGGAGAGACTATTGAGAGAAAGTGAATGAGTGAACAAAGGACTGAGTTGTGACTGAAGCAGCTCAGATGGAGACACAAACAGCTAAGATCTTCTGAGACCTTTTTCCTGCTTTACTCTTCCATAAATGGAAAAGACAGAAAACGGTTGCGATTGATTCCTTGAAATGGTTTTGTATTTTAAGAAATCCAAATGAATCATCCTTGCCGCCTAAAGTGACATTTATGACTTCTGAGAGAACAATGTCTTCAGGGGTGATTAGCACCATTCCTAACAAAGCTGTCTGGATTTCCATTATGCAAATAAAATCACCAGGACATTGTCAGTTTGAAAAGGTGAAAGCGGACTCAGACGCTGAGTTTTCCTCTCCTCACAATCAATGACTTCATTTTTTAGGTCATTAAGAGACGGCAGTGTGATGTCTCTGTCAGAGTTGTCATTACTGGGCGGTTTTGAACTGTAAATGATTTTATGAGTGTTCTCACCAACTCTCATTCTAGCTGAGATGCTGCCAGGCTGTTGACAAGAGATAAACTAATGAACTACACGACTAAAAGAGGAAATCACAATGTGCAGTTGGAGTTCAGAGTACAGAACTTTGACGGAGGGAAATGTAATGAAAGTTCAGCAAAGAAACGTCTACTTATAGGGATTTAAAAACATTTCAAATAAAATGAAAATCCTGTTTTTGCTTTTGACATGTTCGTGTGGAACATACATTTCTCATAAAAGAGAACAAATGTTATAAGAAATCATTTCGTTTTTGGATTTCTGAGTATTTACCTTTTCAAATTGCTGTCAGTTTTAAGGTGTATTCAGACTGGACACGTTTGATCCGCTCAAAGTGAACCAGAATTCCTTTCCCCCGATAATCCAGACCAAAGTTTCAGTCTGTATACACCCAAGCTAACTCTGGTCTTGGACCGGGAACCATCTTTCGATGTGGTCCCAGTTTGTTTCCAATCGGACTGAACTTTGGTTTCTCCAAGGCTTAGAACCTGGTCAGGAACAACTCATTTTTCCAGTCTGATTACACGCATATTACCGGGACGTTGTGATGTCAGAACGGCCCAAGAGCGCATGTGATAGCTCCCTGATCTGCCCCGCCCAGCGTGCTCAGGTGCAGGAGAAGAGAAGATGGCATCGTCCCACTTCTATACTGTGGGAGGCTGCAGTTCAATGAAAGGCTGTTGTGATATTAACTTTCATTATTTTCCCAAGGACTTTGCTTTGAGAAACAAATAAATGGAATTTCTTGGTGACAGCAACAGAAAACCTGCCCTTACGGTTATAAACCCATTCTTACCTCAAGTTATCCGATCATAAAATATAATTTTTGTCCAGATAAAAAACTTTACAAAGAAAACAACCATTCTGATGCGTCAACTTGTAATGTATTTGATCCATGAAGCTCTTCACTTCCTCGTCCGAGTTGGAATCCGACTCAGAACCACACGTCCGGACATGTCCCATATCATCAGACATTTGTTGTAGCAATGGTGAAGATTTACGCGAGACACAGCTAGCATCATCAGAAAGGGGATCAAGGGCGGGGCTACTCAGCTCGGCACCAACAGCCACGCCCATCTAGAGGAGATTTAGGAAACAGGGGCTTCATATATACATATAATATGGCTTTTGAAGACATTTAGGTTGTGGGGTTTTGGTTAAAAAAATGCCTCGTTTCCACTGATCGGTTCGGTCCGGACCAGTCCGCTCCTGGCTGGTTTAGAATGGTCTGGGACATTCATGTGAGTGTTTCCATAAGTGTTGGACCATCAAGGCGTAGACTAGGTGTAGACCGATGACGTAGCTGTGCGTCAAAATGGTGCGACTACAGCGGTTCTCAGTATTTGCAGGTATGTGTCGTCTCCGGTCCCCCACGAATAAGTGGAATACTGAATATAAAGAACTTAATACTTAATAAGATTGCACAAGGCGAATACAGCAAAAGGAAAACAAAACTTTTGGCTCGGATCTCGAGTCAGGAAAAGCGCTGGTTGGACACTTCCTGTTGTTGTAAAACCTTTCCACCAATCAATGGATTTCATGGTGTGACCACAGTAGCTCCGCCCTAACTGGTCTGTTCCATTTTTCTATGGACCTAGAACCCACTAGGGACCA
Source organism: Oryzias melastigma (assembly GCF_002922805.2). Classification (NCBI taxonomy): domain Eukaryota; kingdom Metazoa; phylum Chordata; class Actinopteri; order Beloniformes; family Adrianichthyidae; genus Oryzias; species Oryzias melastigma. The sequence continues at coordinate 1,140,885 of NC_050531.1, read as the reverse complement.
AAACTGGTACTAATTGGTCTGGCCTAATGGGTCCATGTTCTAATGGAAACACTCAAAATGCCGTACTGGTCCGGTCCAGTCCGCTCAGTGGAATAACTTGAGATAATCTTGGAGATGAAATGATTTGGTTCATATTTAGTTATTCCAGTCTTGGTTCCTGCTTGTTGTTTCAGTTTCCCTCCACACCTGTTTGAGTCGGTAATGAGGCCAGCTGTGTGGTCCGTCTGTCAGAATGTATCCATGGTCTGAGCTGCTCTTTGGCAGATTACAGTCATCTAACATTCAACCTGCATGTCACAAAAAAAGCAATTTAACAGCGGAGCAAACCAACGAAAGTACACGACACACAAATCCAGCGTCGGATACAGTAAATCAAGCAGCTTTACAGATAATCAAGAAGCAGCTGTGATGATTAAGACTGAAAACAGGTGTGAGGAATAGCAGATTAATTAAGAGCAGAGCCGAAAGATGGACTACAGAAAATGATAGATTTATGACTAAAAACTAAAAAAGTCCAAATTCAAAGACAAACAGAACATCATCTTTGCTTTGGCAGTTAACTAAACATGAAAAATCTCACATTTTGTTGTTAATTTAATAGTGTGAATGTTTAGTCAGCGTTCACACTAAAGTGATTCTCCTACTCCTTTCTGTACGTCTTGATATCAAAACGTTCAGCTCGTTCAGGACGTTACTGCTTGTATTTTTGGTTTTCATAATCTTTATAGTTTGAAATATAAATATGTCCCATAAGAAATGAATGAGAAAACCTCAACATTTCAACATTTTGAGTAGTTTTCAACATATATTCATGGGTTATGTTTTCATCTTCATAGTAATAATAATAATAAAATATAGTTTAGTTAATATTTAGCAACATGCTAATGTTTTTTTATTTAATCTAATTTGTTACCTACTGTTTTTTAGGCTAATTTAGAGTTTAGCTTTTATTAAGCTAAAAGCAAATAGTTTTGACGAATTTATTTATTGAGGATTTTTAGGCCATTTTGGAGTTTAGCTCGTATTTAATCAATGAGCTGGCTATTTTTTGCTAATTTAGCATTTACCAAGATTTTTGGGGGCTAATTTGAAGTTAATATTTTTGAAAAATTGTCATATATTTTAGCATGGCTGAATTTTTTCTGAAATGTAGGTCAACTTCAGCACTTTTTTATAGTTCTTTAACAAAATGTCCAGCCTTTTTGCAAATTTAACACTTTACAATATAGCTTATCATTTTCAGCAAATCCCGTTAGCAATTAAAGTAAATTCCGTCACCATTTTCAGCAAAAAGCTTCAGTGTTTTTAGTGACTATTTTCAGCAAAAACACTCACACTACCATTGTCACATATTGCAACTTTTCTAGTTTCCCCCCTTTATCTTTTTCACTGCATCATTTCTAAAGTGATGTTTTTTGAGTTTTTGCTCCACTGAACATCAAAACTAATATCATATATTGTTAAATTACTGCAAAACCAAATATGAAGTTAAGGTTATCACCTTATTGATAATAAAAACTTCAAAAGTGGAGAAGAAGAACGTTTTAGGAGTAAACATGAAGTTCTATTAGATCGTACAGGTCAAGATAATATCATCATCTCTGCTTTCTTTTGGCTGGAGCTGAAAGCTCCTCACAGCAGAATGATATCAAACATGTCCTACCCAAAGACAAGAGTTGCAGCTAATCTATTGATTACGGTGCTGAATGTTCCAGTGGGAAGTGAAATGGTTTATTTTTGGCCCTGCGTGACAGGAGCCGAGAAGAAAGAAGGAACAAGGAAACAATATCTCCGAGCAGCAGGAGATTCAGGTAGCGAACACACATGAATGGCGCCTCGCCGAGCAGCCATGCATGCCGCCGTGTGTGTGCGTGCCCATATGCATGTGCGGCGTGCGAGTACCCAGAAAGAAAAGGAGCAGAGAGGGTGAGAAAGAGGCTGCCGAGGTGCTAGGAGTCGATAAAGTGCCCTCTCTGCGGCGGCCTGGAGAGGCGTGGGTGTAATAGATTAAACTAGTGTCTCGGGGCTCATCCCATGGCTAACCCTGTCCTATTAAGATTGGCAGTGCGAGTCTTTCACAGTCACTCCACTCAACTGTAGTGTGGACAGAGCTACTGGCAAGGCACTCAAATGGCACTCCAGTGTTGTGAGCACCGAGGGGACGGAGATGCTCGGAGGCAGCCAAGGACACAAACCGATGTGACTGATGGCAGCACAATAAAGTGAGCATCTCCTCTCCGCCGCGTGCAGACCCCCTGGTATTCACAGGGACATGAAATGCGTCTCTGGGGCATGTGAGCTTTCCTTTACTGATCATAAGCTGTTTTTGGCCAGTTGTTTGCTGATGGCTCAGCAGTGGCTGGAGGTCGTTAGTATTCATCTGCATGGCCTAATGGAGCTAAAGCCACTCGGAGTCTTCACAGACATATTTCGAGGGAAGATGCAAACCAGTGAATCATAGTTGCACATCGCTGTGCATCTAAATATCATGCTTTTGGGGCATTATTAGATTACTGGAGCCAAAAATAACAGTGATGAGAGACGAAACGTCTCAGGCAAATGAAATGGAATTCACTTACATGGAGCCGTTTAACCTTTTTCAGGTTGTGTAAAGTGTTGTAATATCCCTCCATTTCCCCGCTGCATGCAGCTCTTTGTTTCTCCCACTCAGCTGAGATTATTGGGAGTTTAACTCCTCGCCCAAAGCCACACCGACACAGAGGAGGTGTAGACGGAAGCGCCGGCGTTCGGTTGGAGGAGGATGCTCCCTCCACCTGCTGAGACGCAGCTGCCCGAGCGTCTGAAACGAGCGCTCGGAGATCTAATATCGCCTTTTGGAGGAGCGCGTTGGCTCACACAGCTGCAATTACACGTGTGTGATATTCCAGTCATGTTTGCCTTTGCTTTGATTTGCTCTCAGCAGACAAATCAAGGGAGGGGGCGTTAATGATTTATAAGTGCTATTGTAAATAGATAACACTGCAGTTGCACAGATTTAATGCTGCCTCGTATCCCAGAGATTTAAAGTCTGATGAAAATCCTGTTTTTGGAGTTTTTAACATGCCTGTGTGGCATTTTTTTATATGAAAGAGAACATTTTGTTTTTTACATTTCTGAGTATTTCTCCTTTTTAAATCTCTGCTGCACATGCACTAAACCCTCATCTGTTCCTAGTGTCTAGTTCAGGTTCTGGAGAAGAGAAGATGGTATCTTCACATTGACCGCAGTCGTTCACATTTCTGTGGTCAAATCGGCATCACTGGATTTTTGGTGTGAGTTTCATCCAATACTTACGGTAGCAGGACTGAGAACGCTGGAAAATCTCCACCAGACTCCACGGAGCTTCTTGATGTGACCACGGAAATGTGAACGGCGGCTCATTTGACCGCAGTTGGAAAGGATTGTAAATCAATGAAAGAGCATTTTGATGTTAGCTTTGATTATTTTATCAAGAACTCTGAGAAACCAATGATTGAATGTATTGATCACAGTCAATAAACATTGGAGAATTAGCTAAAAGAGTCTTTGGTGAACTGGAAGGAGAAAGAATCAGGATTTTGGAGGAAGTTCTGTCCATGAAGATCTTCACTTCCTCGGATCAGAACCATGCGGCTGGACATCACCCAGATTGATGGATGTTTTTATGTAGCAGCGGTGAAGATTTATGCTAGCGAGACACAGGATGTCAGAATTCCCGCTGATCACTATATAGTATGTTCACCATTTTCTAGTGCTGTCTGAATACCAATTCCAAAATCAAATGAACTTGAAATTTACCAGAAATCATTTGCGAAAAACTAGCGTGCATCGATGCTCTGTAGATTAGCAAATATCGACCACAATGCATTGCAGTTGAACAATTTCAAACAAAAAAATGTGTTTAAATGTGATTTTTAAAAGAACCAGACACATTTTCACCATCAGAACACAGCGGAGTCATAAATAAACATCGCAAAATGTTCATATTGGTTCGATTTTGACATCATTATTATTTAGAAAAAAAAAAACATAGTGGTAAGTAAAGCAGTGAGCCTGTGTCTGAATTGCTTTTAAAATCCAGGACACTAGATAGTTTTTAGTAGTTAGGGATGAGGGTGGTACATAGCCACAGAGCTACCATAATCAGATGGGGGGGAACAGGGGCGGAGCTCCAAAAGCCACGCCCCCTCAGAGGAGATTTAAGGAATAGTCTTCAGATCAACATGAAAAATGGCTTTTGAAGACATTTCGGTTGTGGAATTTTGGTTAAGAACTTCATAATCAGAATTAAAACACTACTGGGAACGTTTTTTTTTTTTTTTTTCATTAAAGAAAAGGTCATAAGGGGACTTTAACAATACAGAGAGGTTTCTCCAGCCCGTTTACTCTCTGGAGTCATCAGGTGCGTCGGGCACCTGGAGTCAGACGGTTAATGACTTCTGCAAATGCTTTGTCTTTGGGAAACGCTTCAGCAGAAAACTATCCTCCACATTAGCGGCTGATCACAGCTGAGGTTTGGAATCTTATTGAATTCTGCTATTATCATATGAAACTGAATGCAGAAACAAACCGAGACGCCATTAAAAATGCATATCATTCTGCTCCTCCAGAGCCCAAAATAAACACCAGGAAAAAAAAAAACGACTTTACACTGTACAGAGACACGTCTGTGAGGGAGGGGCCGGAAACAGACCAGCGGGGATGAAAGTCGACTTTTAGAAAATCTCAACACAAATTGTCAACAAGCTAGTCCTCTGTTCCGTGTGTCTGATAGTCATTCTGAACGTGTGTGAAGTAAAATGGAGGACCGGGGAGACCGCGATGCCTTGATTAGTCCCTTGTTCTAAATTAACAAATTCCCTCGGAGCCTAACAGGTTCAATTGCCTGGAAAAAAAAAAGTTCCTTCATTCAGTGGCACTGCCAGTGCATTGAAGGTGCACATTAACATATCAAAGGGTGCAGCAGCGTGTCTAGAATTTCAAGCGTGTTCTGTTGTGATGTTGAAGAGCACCAGCTCTGACATGAGAGGAACTCGATCTGTCCTCCTTACAAATTCCTCTGTTGATTCACTTCCTTGTTGTGTCCGAGCTTCCTCATAAAGGTGTACGGCAACCCAAGCTGTAATGAGACGCTTCAAACACGCATGTGAACGAGAAAAGAGTGTCGGACTTGTTTAAGGATAAACCATGGGTGCATGTGGCAAACACTTAGTCATACTTTGTTAGTTGTGTGTGTATCTAGGTCACCTGTAGGGAAGAGGGAAAACACATTAGACGCTTCTCGCAGTCTGAGAACCTTTTTTTTACTTTCCTGGGAAATTTTCTTTATGGCCCGCAAATCTGATTTGATTCTCCGAGTCAGGAGTCTCCACATTAGCACGTCTTCTTATTAACTTAGAGTCTCTCATTACCCCTCCTGGTCCCATTCTGTTCCAATTTAACAACGGATTTCCCTGACATACCTGGACCATCTCAGACACATTCAAAGAGCAGCGGCGCTCTTCGTGTCATCATTTTCACTCAGAGCTGAACGTTTACAGCAATCAGAGGAATTTACATCTCGTGAGTCCAATGGCGGTCCAGACGGTCTGTCATCACGTCCATTTACAGAGGAAATGAGCTGCTCCTTGTTCCCTCTTCAATTTATGGAAATGTTTTATTATAGAAAAGAATAGTGCTAAACTCTTTCCATTTCAATATAGGCTCTTATACAAATATCATATTTATTATTTATATAAAAAGTAAATAAATAAAAAGATGCACATTCTGTTTATTTTAAATATATTTACATATTTAATGATCTTGCTCAGCACCTGAAGAATGAATTTGGATTTCTAAGAAATAAATATGAACATTTCGTGTGGCCAATACCATAAGGTAAATTAAAACAAAAAAAAATAAATCATGAACTCAAAAACGATAAGACTTGAAAATAAAAAACACAATTTTAAGTACTTAATTATGTGTGAATTGTTTTATATCGGTTGAAGGCTTCGAAACAAACAAGTTATGAAAGTCACTTACACGACTGTTGGACTTATTAAATGGCTCCATTCAACACACATCAAATCAAATCACATCAAAATATGTATTTATATATAACATAACAAGAAATACTTTACACAAAAACAAAACAATCAAAATAAATAATATAAAATAAACAAGCTCACACAATCCCCCCTCCCCTTTCACACCTCTTACCCCCAAACTGATGGAGATAGATAATGAGAAATAGACTTCTGTTTCAGAATTTATTCTTCAGATCTCTCAGTATTAACTTAGAGACCTGTCCAAAACTAGAGGGCGCTACAGCCACAAAAAGGGATCCATGACAGAGAAAGATAGATTCAACATCAACCAGAAAACATTTTGTTTCTGCAGGATTTTTGCTAAAAGTGGATTTTCAGTAGTTTTTCACTTCCTGCTAAAATAAAGGTTAAGTAAATATTTACAATCTTTCTTTATGCTATTTTTTACGTAGGTTTTGACCTGTGTTGTTAAGCACTTGGTCACTTTTTCAGAGAAAAGTCCCCCATAAATAGACTTTACTTGGCTGCTTGCATCATCTTCACTCTATTGAAGCTTCAATAAAGGTGTTTCAATGTTCTCCACAGTCTCTCCATGTCTCTGTGAAGACCCTCAGAGCAGGGTTAAAAATCCAGGTCAGGCAGAGAAAAAACATCTGACATCCAGGATGAGGTAAAAAGAGATGGACTCTTGAAATCACTTATTCTGTAAAATACATCCACAAGTTCAGCCGTCTAGAAATGTTGATGATTTTCACTGCAAAGACTCTTAAGAAAGTTTAAAAAACCCATTGTGGAATGGAAAAATCATATATTTGTCTTTCAAGATAAATAATCTGATCAAGAACGTTATAAAGAGCAACACAATCTTGATTTAAGAAACTATGTCCTCGTGTCTACAAATATTTGTCTTTATTATTTTTCTCTAAAACATTTTTATGATAAGACCTTTATTCTTACTGTATTGGTTGAGTTTTTAACCTCCTTTTAATCTCCTCTTAACGGGAGATTGCCGGTTCGGTTCCCGCCTTGCCTGCACATCTATTGAAATGTCTTTGGCCAAGACAATGAACTCTTCATTTCTTCTGGTTTCTTCGTTTTTCCTGATTCAGTTTTTTTTTATAGGAGTTTTTCCTTACCGGGAGGGGGGGTCTATGGCAGAGGGGTCAAACTCAGTCACACAAGAGGCCAAAATACAAAACACACCTTAGGTTGCAGGCCGAACATCATAAACATTTATAGAACACGCTAAAACTACATTTTTACTACTTTAAAGCCATAACTTTTAAAACAAAATTGGCTGAATTTGGCTGCTAAACATTCTAGTGCTGATGGCTAAAAACGCTGAAGCTGATAGCCAGCTAAAATGTATTAGCTAAATGCCAAATTAGCCCCAGAAAACTAGAAAATAAATAAGAAACCTAGTTTACCAAAACAGCTAACGTGCAGCTGAAAAAAATGACTAAACTTGAAAATATCCTAAAAAAAACTGAAGAAGCCTAAACTAGTCCAAACAGCTAGCATGTAGCTAAAATATTAGCTAAACTCCAAACCGGCCTAAAAAAAAATCTTAGTACATGCAAAAATAGTCCAAAATGTTAGCAGAATGTCAATTTTTACAACTTTCAAACTTTAACTTTTTAACATAATTATGAATAATAAAAAGGCAGGAATATTATTCCAGAATAAATCAACTTAAACCTTAAATAACTTTCAATATTTTACTCTCCATAAAAATATATTTTTTCAAAATTATGCAAGTTATATTGAGCTCATTAATAACAATAAAATAAAATGATCTGGAGGGCCGGATAGAAATACCTGGAGGGCCGGATCCGGCCCTCGGGCCTTGACTTTGACACGTGTGGTCTAAGGGCAGGAATAGCCAGTTTTATTCAGTTTGTTTAGTTTTTAGCTTTTATTTATATTTTAACTAATTTTCTGTAAAATTACCTCATGAAGCCCAAAGATGTTAATTTTCTTTGTGATATTGGGCTGTAGAAATAAAACTGAATTGAATTGATTGCTACTTGTGGTTGATGGTTGACTGCTGGACTGACAGTGGAGCTGACATTAGTGTCACTTTCTAAAATTCTGTGCGGTTTTGCTTCCCATGTTCCAGGACTGCACCAATGACATGATGTAGTTTATAAAACCATGTTCTCATTTCTGGAAATGTAACATGTTCAGCGACATTGTTGTGGTTGCACATGAGAAATAACTAATAAATAGTCTTCTTGAGTTTCATGATTTTCATCAGTAATTTGACATGTAATTGACCCGCAGAAATCTGGAAATAGAAAATAAGTTATGTGCCAGTATTAATCCAAATGCAAAGCTATGAAAAAGAAATGAAACTGTCCAAGACTTGCTGAGGATGCAAAGAAGAAACTAATCAAACTCAGAAGCGATGCAAATGCAGGCAGAGGCTGGTAAACACGAGCATGAACAAGCAGGAAAACAGCTTATGTAGCGAGGACTCTGAAGAACGACAGGAGAGCAGACATCTGGGGCTACAAGGGGACCAGGAGGCAGGTGGGAACAACAGGTGAGGGCGCCGGACGACACACAAGGTGAAACGGAGCCGAATAAAGACCAGAGACAGCAAAAAAAGGTCTGAAAAACTAGAACTCCTCCTGCCTAAGATAGAAGATTAATAATGTTTCTCTCTGGACGTTATATTTGCAAACCGTGAAATTAAATGTGAAAATAGTTTGACCTGCAGGTGAACAGTTTTACCTGATATATTACCAATCTTTAAGTTCCTGGGCCAATGACAACATGAAAGCCCCTGTCGAGTTCAACATTTAACACGAAACCTGCATCTGAACAGCCGATCTTCTGCTGTTTTCAGGCATCATTAACCTGAGGTTATTTATCAGGCGGGACGCCGGGACACCAGCTGAGCCTGCTGGGATATTAGCTGCTAGCAGTCTGCGCGTTAAAACCGCATTTCTCCCAACACGCCACCAGAATCTCCAGCTATCTGAGGATTACATGAAAATGAGATGGTTATAAAGCTACGACTGCGGCCTGGATCCTAATTGCGGCGATGCTGCGTGTTGGAAAGCAGAGGCTCTCCTCATCCCTGGTGAGATGCTGGCTAATGAGGCCTGGTCTCCACCGCCTGCTGTACACCTCCCTTGCATCTTTTCTTTTTTCCTCCTTCCCCACCTGTGCACAGATTTCAGCTGAGCTGTGCGTGATTGTCCACAGCCACTGGTTTAGGCCCAGCATGATAAACAGTCATGTTAAAAAGGAAGTCTTCTCTCTTCATGTTTGAAGGTGTCAGAACACAAGAACTAGTTCACTGTCAGCTCTGACAATCAGGCCAGGAAAAGACTCATTCTAAACATTATTATCGTACATTATTTATCTTCTAAATGGGTATTATCTTTACAGAAACCATGTTTTCAGTCTGTTGTTCAGAAATAACCGATTTTTAACATTTTTAAAGGACTTTAAGACGTTCTCTGAAGTGGAACTCCATGCTTGAACTCTGAAGGTCAGGTGACCTTCACCTGAGGTCAGCTAGCATGACCAGCAGCATGGACCAAGACAGAACAAAGTTAGTTCAGCCTGGAAAGTCTGAACTTTGGTTATTCATTTTTATCATATTTATTATACACTTATTTTTTAGGTAGTTTACAGATGACTAATGATTAAACAAACAAACAGTTATGGAGAACCACTTGTTTAAAATGACAAGTTTTTTGTCTTCCTGGTTGTGGTTGTCCAGGATAAACCCCGCCTTCACCCAACAGTTGCTAAGGATAGGCTCCAGCAACCCTGTGACTGCAAAAAGGGATAAAGCATGGATGGAGTGATAGATATACAGATGGATGAAAGAGTGGAGGGATAGAGTGAGATATATGGAGAGATGGGTGGATGAATGGATGGATAGAGTGAGATGTATGGACAAATGGACGGGACGGATGGACGAAGTGATTGATATACTGATGGATGGATGGATAGAGTGAGATATATGGAGAGATGGGTGGATGGTTGAATGGACAGATGGATGGATGGATGGATGGACGAAATGATTGATATACTGATGGATGGATGTCATACTGAGAAAAACTAGCTGTTGGACCGTAAGCCTCAGAGAAAACCTGAAACTGTTGAATGTCGGCCGCATGTCAACGAGTGATTAGAAAGTAAAGTCCTAAAACTTCAGAGTTTTTGAGGTTTAACTCCATCTGATGGAGAATGAGTCATCAGCAGAATGAAGTCAACGCGATTAGAAGCACCTGGCTAAAATTACCCTCTTCATTTCTGTGGAGTCAGTAAGTGCACTCTGTTTTTTAGACTCTGCTGCTGAACTTTGGATTGGATTTAGTGACATAATTGATGACAGTTTTGCTTCCTATTCCAGGTTGTTTTCACCACCGCCCAGTTTACTTAGACAGGTGCTTTCTGTCTGACGGCTGCAGATGTTTGGATATTTCATGTATTTGTGTTTCATTTGAAGGGATTTAGTTCAACTCTGTTGCATGAGAACTTCTGATTACATTATTGATGCATTTATTGCCGTTCTCAGAACTGAGTAATTGAGCACACAGACTCCTTTTTGATGCTGATTTTCAGCTTTTCAAAGGAACCTGTAGGAAGCTCAATAAACTGAAATAATGAGTGCCAGCCGCTCTCAGCCCACTTCGTAGGTGTAACTAGAGTCTAATGATCAGCATCTCAATGACATGGGTTTGGTACAGTGAGCAGCTGCTTTGTCTTCTCCCCCTGTTGTCACTTGAGAGAAATTGAAAGGGACAGAGTGTATTTCCCCTTAAAGGATCATATAGATGGGCCTCAACTGCTTGCATCTGGTGGGCTGCAATCAAACCAATCACGACAGTTGATGGTCAATGATTGCCTTCAGATTGGCTTGCCATCACATTGCTTTCCCTCTTTTTCGTTTTCTTTTTTTTTACGAACACCTGCTGTAGCAGCAAAACTGGGAAAACAGAATGAGGAGCATTCGCTACAGCTGTGAAATCACAAGATCATTTCAACGGTTGGATCTCTAATAGGTGATACATTTGTGGACATTCAATTTGGGGAGATAACTGGTAATGTTTATTTTTATCCTTTCTCCTTAGCAACTCAATGCAGCATTAAAATTTGATATTTCATTTCCCAAATAAACAAAAAGTCAAAAATTTAATCTCCATCAAAATGTATCAAAGTAAAAGTGACGTTTTACTTTTTGCTTCCATCTCTGTTGTGACAAGAACTAACGAACACATTAAACATGTGTTTCCACTGTTACTTCCGTATAGAACATGCTGACAGAACACGTGTGGCGCATATATCTTTTACAGCTAATTCATTAATGTATCCTATTACAACAAGATCAAACATGGATTATTCAGAACAGTTTCAGCATGTGATTAAATAACATTTTAACCCTGAAATAGATGCAGGTCAGACTCTTCTGTGGCTTCATCACTAATACATTCATGGTAACTGTAGCAGTCAATGGGAATGTATGTCTCTGACTTTGTAAATGTTAAAATAATCACTGAAAATGGAGTTGAACTTAGAGACTAAATCCTGGTGAGCATTAAACAGGTTTTAGTTAATGAGTTCACCTTTTCCGAGAAGTCTTCGATGGAACACTGATGATGTCCTAAAAGCCGCTCAGGATGATCGTTTTTTTTTTTTTAAATCTGTTGTCTCCCTCCAGAGTTCCTCCATGTCCAGGAGAGCCTTTCACAGTTATTGAAACCACGTTGGTTTAATTCCCAACATCGTAGATTGTGCTGATTGTCAGTTTTATGATACCATCACTTAGTTTTCACCCAAACAAAGGACACCTGATCCACTCAATAACTCTGAAACAATTACAATTCTCCATTTTTACATAGTAAACAGACTTTTGCTCCACAGTTCCAAGAAATAAAACACCACCGCCCGCCTAGTTTGTTTTCTTTAAATAAAACAAACTTGTACTAGTGCTGTTTCGACTGTAGATTTGTAATGTAACTAGTTTGTGTCATTAATAATTCAATAAACAACAACTTTGAATTTTTCACATTATTTCCATGTGATTTCTATTGAAATCTGCACTTTGTCTTGTTGTTGTCATGCAGACGTGGATGAAGGACCCAAACGCAAGAGACCAGGCAGGAACTTAAACCACTTAATAAATTAACTGAAACATGAATTTAAAATGTATAAATAAATAAAACATAAAATAAAAAATCCAAAATCATGAAAAAAAAGCAAAATGTGACTGAGCAGAACCTGACACTGAACTAAAAACCAAAAACTTAAATAGGCTGAGGGCAATTATGTGAAATGAAAACAGCTGTAAATCAGGATTAACTGGAACTGGTGTGACTGGAGGGAAACAGAACATGACCAAAAGAAATACTTCAAACAAAACCACAGGAACCTTAAAGTTGTTGTTACTTCTTGTCCTTAATGTTTTTACTTATCAGTGAAAAGTACATGAATCTTTTGGATTTATAATATTCAATGAGATCACTTCAATATTTTTTTTTTTTAAATCTACTATTTATATTATTAGACATCACAATGTAAAACAAAACGTTGCAAGACAGACTAAAGCAATTCAGTCCATTGACCGTATGAGAACCGGAGTGAGTCATGAATAGAAAAGGATTTACTTCTGGTTCCAACGAGATGAAGTCACTTAAGTCACCATTTTTTTTTACAATACAAATGCAACCATTCAAACCAGAAATTGTCAGTTAGCAGTGACTGGTCCGAGTCGATCTGAGTTTCTATGGCAACGACTCTACAGTCAGAAGTGAGCTTGTTGGAAGGCCACACCCCTACCACTTTTATTTATTTATTTATTGCCACTTGAAAGCGGGCTTCACGGAATCTGTCAAACGTTTTGAACAATTGGGGCCAGGAGGCTCCACCTACTTTTATTGAGGCATCTGATTGGTCAGTTTATACCTTGAATCACAGAAAAAAGAAAAATTGAGGATTATCAAGAAGATGTAAAAAAAAAAAAATCAGAAAAATAATAATTTTCTGACCTATACAGTGACTGAGAAACAGCTGTTTATTTCTCTATAGAAGTCTTTGGGTTTTCGGGTTTTTGGAACCAGTTCCTGTTTGGAATGCCAGGGGGGGCGGGGTCACTCAGGCCAGCTCTCATATACCTTCAGTGGTTCAGACATTGCTATCATAGACATCAGACAGTGTGTATTAGATTTAGAGTGTGGAATGACCGTTCTGCTGCATTCTTTTAGGACCCATAAATCTGGCATCACCAGAGTGTTCTTCCTTGGCACCCCCTAACAACACTCCTCACCGCTGCCGTCTCTTCTCGTGGAGACTTTTTGCAGCCCTGTTACCAGCTGTTTCCAGCCTGTGTCTCTAAAACAACATGCCAGAGAGACTTAGGTCCTGGGGCAAGGAGATAGCATGGCTGCCATAGTGGTAACATGTTAGTCAATTTACAATACACAGAAAGGAATGTCTCTCATGTGACTCTGGGCAAGCAGAGCGTGACCGACTGCGAGCTCGCCAAGTACGGCTGGTCACACATGAGAGGGCAGTAGACAGGCAGAGGCATGAGCAGGGGTGTCATTGCTGTCAGATGTGTACACCTCAGTTTCAGACATGCCGAGGATGTTGATTCCAAACCCCGCTTCTGACTAATTGAACCTGAGCTGACATGTCAGCCGCCTAAAGAGGAACAACATATGAACCAGCAAGCTGCATCCCGGGCAGCTGTGTTCTGCTGGCTGACTTACTCCCTCTGAAGGGGGTCAAACATTAGCCGAGTCAGGACTTCCTGTGCAGGCATCATGAGAGGGGCAACACTCTATCAAGGTCTCAGTTGGAAGATACAAACAGATGTTTTATTTAAAGTTATTGGTTTTTCAAATTTGAAAAATGATGATATAACAAAAGTTTGGGCTTGAGGCTACAAACCATCAGCGACAACATACATGGAACACAACATTTCATCTTTAGTTGGTCACACCAGGAGATTGGTTGCATATTGACGTTTGGGTAAGGACCCCTACAGGTCACTTTTTGATGTTTTGGGTGTCGTTTTTTGATGTGCTGTCTATTCGTAAAATCAGGGGTCTAGAACCCTTAGTATCGGATGTGGACTGGTCCTCGGGATGCATCAGTACAGGTACCCTAACTCTCTACAGATACCGAACACTTGTCATACTAACCCTCTACTGGCCCCCTAACCTCCTACCAGTATCCTTACCCTCTTCCGGTACCTTACCTACTACAGAACCCTAACCCTCTACCAGTACCCTAACCTCCTACTGGTACTATAACCCTCTACCAATAACCTAACTCTTAACCAGAAATAGTTCACAAACTGGTACCGCATTTGGTAACGGTCCGGGTCTGATACTCCGTCTGGTACTCCGTCTGGTGCTGGTTTAGAGTGACCAGAATCGAGGTTGGGCATCGGTGCGGTTTGCAACGCGGTACTGAACTGATTCTGGTTCTTGGCCCAGAGTTTTGGGATCCATGATTTAATGGGAACAGCACGTCAAAAAACGCTGAGTTAGGGTCACCCAAAACATCCATATTGTCTGAACTGAATGTCTGAACTTCAGCTGATTCGCTAAATCCCAAAATGAGTTCTGACCAGGATAGAAAAAAGGAGATATGTAAGCGGCTCGTTCCACTCGTCCTCTGATAATTATCCATGAAATAGTCCCTCACTGCGCCGTGTTCACCCAGCAGACATGTTTAAATCTATGTCCGGATTCCTGCTTCCTCAGATTCACACTTCACCTCCTGTTTTCATTGTTTTTCCTACTCTGAAATTCAGGAGAAAGTCTGTCTGCATGATCCAGAGTTCACCTGCAAGTGCACAGAACTATGTTTTCTCTTGTTTGGTCCAATCCAGAGTTCAGGTGAGCTCTCACACCAACAGAGAACAATCTGAGGAAAGCAGCTCTGGTGCAGATCAACCCATTCAAAGACTTTCTGAGGAGTTCCAGGTCATATGGCCAAAACTCAATTTATTTTTCTTTGTTTTGCAGCCACTGGACTATGAGAGCAAGAAGGCGTACACCTTTAAGGTCGAGGCCTCCAACGCCCACATGGACCCACGCTTTCAGAGCTTTGGGGCCTTCAAAGACACCGCCACAGTCAAGATTAACGTTTTGGATGTGGATGAGCCCCCGGTGTTCAATAAGCCCTCCTATGTGATGGATGTGTACGAGGACACACCCGCGGGCACCATCATCGGAGCGGTGACAGCCCAGGATTTAGATGCCAGCAGCAGCCCGGTCAGGTAAAGTTAAAGTGTTCTTTCTTGAAAAGTTCACAGTGTTACACGGTGGAGTTATCGCTAATTCCTTCCATCAATTTGGCCGAGAAATCTGGTTCCTGGATCGACTTTCCTTTAAAATTTAGCTCTCAGTGGAAAAATGTGGGATTTTAGGAATGGAAGAGGATCAAGCAACAGTTGATTTATCTGCGACATCAATAAGAGTGTCTCTAATCTGTAATTTATATTAATGTAAATTTGAGTTTTTATTGGTAAAATAAAGTTTAACTGTGTAATAATTTAATTCTTTGTCCAAATTCTTAAAAAAGAATAATAATTAAAAAAAAGAAACAGACAAAACATTCTTTAGTTTATTACAGCAGCATGACACCAGGGCATGTATTTGAGGGCATCACTCAAATACATGAGTGATTTTATAGTTTCCTTTAACCTGTTTCAGTGAATTTGATCATTTAGAACTCTGGAATGCAGCAAAAGAGAAACAGAGACGAGAAACTGACAAATGAGACATGAGGAGGAATTAAACAGTTTAGACTTTATTTTCTTTAAAAGAAACTTTAGCTTCAAAATCTCGAAAAAAATACCAAACGTTAAGAGGTGAACTTTCCCTCTGAAATGATGCATTAACGTCTCATGATGATCTCTCAGAGAGAAAAAACGAGAGTAGTTTGTCTGATTATGTGATGGTCTGTGGTATCATGACAGCGTGATGCGCCACATTTTAATCAGTTCTCTTTTTGTGAAAAATGATTTAAACTTTAAAATATAACAGAACTGAAGTTTTAATAATTTATTCTTCTTGTTTTTTTTTTCTTTCTCATAAATTGTATTAGCGGGATAATGCCCTTCCAGGTGTGCATTATCAGTCATGAAGGGACACCACGGAAGTAACCGCCCGACACAGAAATGAAAAAAAAAAAAGAAGAAGAAAATGTCTGTAATTATTCACGACTGAGATGATAATTTGACACCTAGAAAAAAAAAATTTAAAAAAGGGTTTTTTTCCTGTTTTGGCAAAAAATGGATATTAATCATAACTAAAAAAAAAACAGTTTTACCATAGAAAGAATATAATTAGAGTGGCAGTTTAAATGATCATTTCAGAAGTAAAGTCTTGTTAAATGAGGAAGTTTAATTGATAAAGCTGTCAGCTTGTTTGATTGGCTGCCTGGGGTCTGTGAATAAAAAACAGAAGAAAAAAAACCAACAGGACGAGCAGACAGACAGAGGGAGGAGTTTGAAACAGAGAAAAGAAATAACAAAACTAAAAGTTGATCTGAAGGCTAACCAGAAGATAAACGATTATAAGGAGATTTTGAAATGAAGTTACAGTAAATCATCAGAATCATAATGAGTTTAGTATAAGAACTTGGATTTACAGGTTTACACACCAACTGGTGATAGTGTTCGTCTCACATATCATACTGTCACTTCCTGTCATTTCTAGGATCTCACACATCAGAACATCAACAGATCAATAATCCAGAGGAACTCACAGAATCGCTGTGTTTGATCGTCAGATTCATTAGCTTTCTATAAAAACATCCTGTTCTATTTTCATCTTATTCTACTTTCTTGACCCACATCTAAGGTACATTTTAAACACGTGTTAACTCTATTCCTGCTTTCTTCTCTGCACTTCCATAAAAACCTGTCATTCAGTAATCTACCAAACACTTTTCAAAGAGACAGCTTGTCATCCAAAAACCCTTTTTATGCAGCTCCATAGGATGATTAAGGCTCTGGTGTGACACACATTTCCTCTCCTTTGTGTGACGCTTGTATTGAATGAATGAAATGATGCCAAACGTTGCACCTGTTCCAGGATGTGCGGGCCTTCAGGATCTGAGGAAATCAAACAGTTGTGACAGATAAAAACATGCACGACTGTTTAGGCTGTAATTTGGGATTGGGAGGCCTGTGTGTGAATAGAGATCCCGTCTTTTAATGCTCTGTTTACTTGACAAAATCTCCACTTTATGGATGAAACTCTGAAAAAGGAGAAAGTACACCGGAGAAGCGAGTGATTAAAGGTTTTAGATCTCTCATCGTCTCCCGTCTCCATTCATCAATGTCATCCCGGCTTTAATCGCTGGAGTTATGTCAGCTTTACTCACCAGTTTGAGCTCTAATCAATCTGAGTAGAACATTTGACCCTGTCATGTAAAATCCTGCTGCAGCGTCTGACGGCGGGTCAGCGCTTGTTGGTGACAGTTTTCAGATCGTAAACAAGGCTCTGCCTTCATCGGTGAATCCGATCAGGTGTTCGAATGCAAAGAAACATTTTTTTAGAAGAAATGAATCTGCTAATCACACAGATGTTTGCCAGCGCTTTATTTTAAGAGCGTGTTTGCAGATTGTAACACATCACAGAGGAGAAGAGCCGCATGCTGAAACTAGACTACAAATTATAATGAGTTCTCTCTTTCTTCACACTTCTAAGCCTGATGAAATATGTTCTGCTAATCTTTGCATCTTCTTCTAAAGAAGACTCGGTAAGCAGGTGCACAGACTATTAATGCAGTTCACTGGAAACAAGATCCTGTTTATCCAGGAAGACTCCTGCCTTTAGTCGTTCATCACTGCTGGTTTTAGAATATTTAGCCAAACGTATCCCTGACTCTTCTCTTTGTTTGGTAATCATGAAGGCAGGAATGATAGTTCATAGATCTGACAAGCTTCACTAAACACCTGCTTGATATTGTTATTCCATTTGTCCTGTCAGTCTGAGTCCTTCACTTGTGTCCACACTCGCCCTCTTCCTCCTCTTCTTCATGCATGAAGATAACAATAGCCTGTCCTCTCGCAAAGACAAAAGAAAGTGCACTCTAAAAAATGAATGAGAAGCATTTTTAAAGTCTTTCTTTTGCAAAGACAGAATCCTTCATAGAGATGCCAGGATGATGCAGTCGCTGTGCAGAAATGGTAAAGAAAGACACCTGTTACTCGGACTGTAGTTGTTTTATGATGAATATTTTATTCCAGAGAAAACAAAACAATAGGAGAAGTGGAGATTTGTTCAACAAGAAGCTAATGCCCCGTGCTCCGTGGATCTCCACTTTGTCTCCAGGAGGTTAAAAATGCATGACTTGTGCAGATGACAGCGCTCATTTGTGTGCTTTTGGCGGAACCGTACCTTCCTCGCAGAAAAACAAAGGAACCGGATGGCTCGTCATGCATATGGAATCACGCTTTTAGATTTCAGACTCAACTGATTCAGCTTTTCAGCCATTGCTGAGAGAAAGGAAGGCCGTCATGAATACTGCATCCATGCTTCTTCAAGTCGGAATCCGTTTTAAAGTCTTGAAGTTTTAACGTTTGCAATCAAGCCAATCAAGCTGCTTCCATTTTCTACATTCAGGCTAAATACAGCTGGGATCCATCTGAGGACTTCACAGAGGCACCTGGTCCAAGCTCTGTGGCAGTAGAACATAGCCTGAGTATACATAGGGGTTAACCATACGAGTTTATGGGCTGTCTTGAGAACCATAAAGAGGAGCGTCTGCATCTATGCTACGTTCATTCCAGGCTCAGAAACTTACGTTGAAGCGACTACTTCCAATGAAAAGTCTATGTAAACACAAACTATATGTGTGTTTCTGGCTTTTGTGTTTAGTTATTACAAAATGTACGGCCATGGACCAGTTGAACTTTGACCAATCAGAGACTTGGATTTGGTAGAGACATATGGATGGGATCCCGTTTTATTGATGGAAGTATCAACCATTTGATCAATTGATCACAGAGGAGAAATCAATAATTGCGTTCTGTGTCCGGCTGGAATCCTAAGTCTTTCATATATCGTAATGGAGCTGAGGAAGAAAAAGCCTTAAACAAGATTCACCACATTTGGACCACTTTAGCATTTTGAACCAAACTTCTTCCACATGAGAGTCTGTACACTAGTACCAGGCACAGACAGTCCGAACATCGTATGCTGAAAGCACATGTAAGAATGGCCCTTCAGTGCATTCTTGATGCTGCATCACATGTCTGGTGTGAACGTAGAAGTCTCGCAGTTGCCTTAACACATAAGAACCCATGGTGACATCAGAAAAATCTCAGAAATGGGTTCTGTGATCCACTTGGTTTGTGGAGCATTCCAGATCATTTTATTTTTAAGGGTCTTTATGGGTTAAGGC
The DNA here is from genome assembly GCF_002922805.2 of Oryzias melastigma. Taxonomy (NCBI): domain Eukaryota; kingdom Metazoa; phylum Chordata; class Actinopteri; order Beloniformes; family Adrianichthyidae; genus Oryzias; species Oryzias melastigma. Next base: position 1,121,485 of record NC_050531.1, on the reverse strand, counting down.
TTGTGCGTTTGGCTCATGAAAATGGAACCATTGTCGAGCATGTGGTGAGTGTATTGTGAAGTATTTATCAGGATAATGGAAGTTGTGGAAGACGTGCACACTCATGACATACGGGTGATTCAGTGTCTGTACACGTACTTCACCTTTACTTACATGTTATTTGAATCGGTCTTTTCACTGGTATAAACATTTTCGTTGTACGGTTAACCGAACGGTCTACGACCTTGATATTTATTCGTTTGCCCCCGTATCGACCCATAAGAGGAGTAATGATTAAGGCTTAGAGTCTGATGACTCGTTTTGGGTCCAGCTGAGCCAGCCTTCAGGTCCACGATGACTCGGTCATCAAGTTTAAGACACTTCTACAAAGGAAACACTGAGAACACGCTTGTCTCTTTCCAGAAAGTACCTTTGTGCTTTGAGTGTGACGCTCACACAGAGGGAATTAATGTTGCTGCACTTCAAAGCTGCAGATATCACTAATTAATTTTCATATCATACAGCTGTCAGTATTGAGTTAACTACACTCTTTAGATCTGTGACTTCTCTTTCACAGCTGTTGATGAGCTGCTTTTCATTTCCAAAGATAACATGGACCAATTACACTGAAGAAAATTCAAATACTGTCTGTTCCACATGAATTCCACAATACACTTTTATCTTTGCCATTCACGCCGCTATAATGAAGATAATAGTATATTGTCTCACAGTTTGAACAGTACATCCCACCTGTTGGAGTGATGCTACGGTCCTCTTAACGTTCACCAGGACTGAGACGTGTCCACCACCACCGGCGCTCTTATTCCTCGGAAAAGAAAAGAAGAAATGAAAAAGTGGTTTTGCCCAGAGGAAAACTCACAAACCATTGATCTTTTGAACTCTTGATGGGAGTTTGATTGCAATATTTATCAAAAAGACTCAGACTAAACTACTTCAACACGACCATGTTCACTTCAAGAGTCAGAGAGGACATGGACAAACCAGAAGTGAAACAACGCTTTCTTTCTTCCCTCCTTTCAATTCAGCTTTTACTCTCATTACTGTAAAGACTCGGGGGGTGCAGTGTGGGTCCATGTCTCCTAATGACTCAGTCAAGTTCAGGTTCTGTGGTGTGGAAAACAAGCCGCATTAATATTCATGTCCAACAGCCTCCTCACATCAAGAGTCCAGAGCGGTGGCACCAGGAGTTTCTCCTTCAAGTCTGGCCCAAACCCCCTGAGGAATGAACCATCTGGTCTGGGGGAGCGCCCTTGGGCAAGGTGTCAGATCCTCAACCTCTGACCCCCTCGTGATTTTCCTCTTTCTGCTCCTGATGGAGTTCTGTAAAATTATTAATGAAAAACGGCCTTTTTAGATCAAACAGCATGAAGTGATGAATGGTGCTGTCACTGGCCTGCAGTTTGGCCTTTTTTTTCTTTCATGCTATGCATTAGCAGCGGCTGGATAAGACTAAAGATGTATTTCATGGGGAGGAGCGGACCTGCTCCTCTCAGACAGCACAAAGAGATTTTTATGCCTTTGTTGTTCATCAGCCGTGAGAGATTGATACGCTTTCAAAAGTGCCTAAAATTCATTTATGTTCCCGAGAAAACCATTAGCTCAGCATGGTCAAACGTGTGCTCCATTACTAGATTGGAATGTATGCGCATTTCTCAGCACATTTTCTGGAAATGACCATTCAGAATGAGTAATGATGGCGGCCGCAACATCACATTACACCTAACTCATATACATGAGCCCAGAGGGGGAGTCACGGGGTTTATTTCTCTGCTTTACGCCCCAAATGGATGGTGTTGAACAAACATTTGGCTGCAGGTACTCCATCGACTGGAGGAGCGACTTGGACAGCTACTTTGACATCGATCCAGTGGAGGGCACCATTTCCACCAACGACCTGCTGGACCGAGAGAACATCGCCCAGCACAACGTCTCCGTCGTAGCAACCAAGCTAAGTAAGTCGCACGCGGACTTCCTCTACATGTGTGTGGATTCATTTCTGAACATTTTTTATTGGAATTGCAGAACAAGATTTAAAAAAAAGGATATTTTATACTATTTAAAAATGTCTTTTGTATGTGCTTTCAAAATAAAAGCATCATTTCTACAAAGTTTTCACAAACATTTTGGAACTTCATAAACTTTGGTGGAAATTACTTTTAAGTATTAAAATATGAAAAGAAAAACTTACTTTGATAGTTTATTTATACACATTTCAGGAAATGACTACTTTCTGTTTTTGTCTTTTTTATGGAATTATTTTTATTTATTTATTTTTGTGGTCAAGATGATATTATTGGCTGAAGAGTTTTACTTCTCAACAATTTTAGTGTGTATTCAGATTGCACATATGTGGTCCATCTAAAGGGAAAAAGAGTTAATTTCCCCCAATTATCCCTAAATAAATTTTTAGTCTGAATACATCCAAATGGACTCTGGTCCAGGACCAGGAACCGCTCTATGACCCATTTTTTGAGGTGGTCTTTGTTTCCAATGAACTTCGGTTTGCTCTGAGATCCCTCAGTCTGAATACAATCTGCTCTAGGAGTGGAAGAACTGAACCAAAGCGGCCACCGTAGAAAGTGGTCACATGATTTAACACATTAGCAACGAGCCGATTAGTGAGCCACGGACAAATGTAAAGCACGGATTGTCGTGTCAGCAAAAAGAAGTAACTGCTGGCCAATGACTGAAGAGATCTCTAGTCATGTGGTTTTGCTCACAAGCTTTGGTTCAGAACAGAAATCTCTGCGGATCATAATCTGAATACAGACCAAAAACAAGGTTCAGGACTGGATCTGGAACAAGTTAGTAGACTCGATCCAAACCAACAGACTTTCTCAGTCTGATTAAGTTAGTCTAAACTTTTATTTTCTGTAAATGAAATAAACCAGAAGTGCCTGATTGTGATTGAAGATACAAGGTACACCGCAGACTCTCAAAAATAAATCTTCTTTTCCTTTGGGCTTTTCCCTTCAGGGGTCGCCACAGCGAATCAGTTTCCTCCATCTAAGCCTGTCTTCAGCATCCTCCACTCTAACACCAGCCACCTTCATGTCTTCATTCACTGCATCCATAAACCTCCTCTTTGGTCTTCCTCTAGACCTCTTTCCTGCAGCTCTAGACTCAGCATCCTTCTACCAATATATTCACTGTCTCTCCTCTGAACATGTCCAAACCATCTCAGTCTGGCCTCTCTGACTTTATCTCCAAAACCTCTAACATGTGCTGTCCCTCTGATGTATTCATTCCTGATCCTATCCATCCTGGTCACTCCCAAAGAGAACCTCAGCATCTTCATCTCTGCTACCTCCAGCTCTGCTTCCGGTCTTTTCTTCACTCTCAAAAATAAATAAACCTAAAAATATAAGGAGATTTTTTTCCTTTTTTGTTGTTTTTAGAAAAAATGCCTTCAGCCAGTCATCTTCCTCACTAACAAGTATGTCGGTTAAGTGATGTGCAGAAGAGTCAATCAGAGATCTTCTGATTCCTGTGTGACTGCACGTGAGTTCCCTCTAAACTGAGCGCTACGCTCCGCTAGCATATGTGACGCTTTTCTTCTGAGCGTTCAGCATCAGCGATCTATCCATGGATTTAGCTGCTAATGCGCCTCATTTTAACTTGACTGACCCGAGGTCTGTCACTCAGAAAAAACTCAAAACAGAACATTCCTGTTGTTGTCATGACAACAACAACATAACAAGTCAACACTCTGTTGAAGGAAAAGTGACAAAAAAACTTTATATCATGTTGTAATTTCCCATATTCTTCTAAGTTAATCGAATGATTTGAATAATATTTTCTGATTCACTTTAAAATCTACTTGTCATAGTAAACTTGTGTATTTAAGTACATCAACATGATTTTATAATACTTGATTCTTTTCCATAAACAAAACATTTTTAGCTGGTGAGGGGATCCTGAATAAAATGAATTGTAAAAAGAAAAAATATATACATTTTATTTATATTTTTACAGGGAAACAAATCAGTCATTTAAAGAGGAAAAATATTTTTATTTAGTCCAAAATATTTATAGATTTTCCCTTTTTTTCCTAGCTGTACATCCTTACTATGTACTTTCTCACCATAAAAGCAACCCCCCCCTCTATGAGACCCCCCTAAACTGGATGTTTTTCATTTTTCTTATTATTCCCGCCCCACCGTCTTCTTGAAGCTCCATTAAATAGGCAACAGTGGGGCGTGTTCCTATGCTAATGCGGTGCTAATTAGGAACGACGCTCATCTTTTTTTAGAAAGCCCCTAATTTATTCATCTGAAAAACTAAAAAATAAATTTAAAAAAATGGTGCAATCAATTCTGCCTGTTAAAAACAGGTCATAAAATGACTTTGAGATGTTCTCATGTGGATCCGAGCTGATGAAGGTGTCAGGAAACAGGAAGTTCTGCCTTTAATGTAGAAATAAATACATTTATTTTAAATGAAAATAGTCAGAAAAAGTCTGTACCTGAATCCTGTTTATTTGGTAGTTTATAGGTAACGTATCCGTGTTTTATGCTGTTAATATGATCCTAAATGTGAGCTCATAGCCTCCATTGGTAAGTTGAATTTAACAGTCTCACTCAATCTCCCTCACCGCTGCAGTCAAACCTCAGCCCCATTTTCCTGGAGGTTTATAGGTGAGTGTAAAGCGTGAAGTCGGTCCCAGAGGGACGTTTCCTCAGGAGATTGTCTCTCTCCCACTCTTCCCTCGTCACTGTTTCATTTCAACTTTTGATGGGGCTGACAGGGAGCTATTTGCTGGCAAAGTCAACTTTTACTTACCCCACAGTAAAATATGAACCCTGTAGGTTTACACGGCGAGCAGATGCGGCGCTCCGCGAGCCAAACGTGCAGCCGCGGCTTTAAGACGTGTCATCGAGCTAATTATGTTTTTATGAAGAAACTAGAGCAAATTTCCGGATAAATAAGCAAATCCATCGTCATCAAGCCATCAAATCTGCTGAGAACCGTCAAAGTCATTATCCCAGAGGCAGCCTGGTGCTCAATCAAAATTACACACTCTGTATATTCATTAGGAGAGACTGTGAAATATGGGCCGTTAAGGCTTGAGTCGCTGTTGCCTTGGAAACTGAAATTACTCACTTCCCCTCAAGGTCATTTCAGTGACATTCTAATTGTGTTTCCACGGGTGTGTGTGCACGTGTGTGCACGTGTGTGTTTCCTTTGGGCATTTTTTTTTTCTTTTCGAGCATTAAGTGCCGCGAAATTGGAGGAGCAGGTAGACTAAAGGGAGCGGCGGCTTTAAACAGGCGACGCACGTTCGGTCCGTCATACTTGATGTGCCTGCATGCACCTGCCTTTCACTGCGCTCTTATCACCTCTCTGCTGCTCTCCTGGGTGCAACTTCTCAAACTTTTGACAATTTTACTCACAAATAAACAAAAGAAGGACGAAAATAAGAAGGTTTCCAAACTAATTGACAAGTATTTGCAGGAAACTCTCACACTCGGTTTTCTAAAATTTTGGAAAATATTTTTGCTGAAAAGTTTGATAATTATATGGAAAAATATTATGACTTTAGAGATAATCGTTCAACAGCCTTAGAATTAGTGAAAATGACTAAATTAGAGAATAAAAATCAAACTATTGGTGTTTCATTGATCTGTCCTATGGTATCAGCGGTGTTGGATTACGATGGTTTTCTTAGATGATCATCGGCAGAAAGTGAAACATGCAGGTCATTTATCAAAACACCTAAAACATACATTGTGGTGTTCCACAGGGCTCAGGGACCATTTCTTTTTTAATTTACATAAATGATCTTTGTGATGTGTCAAAAACATTACAATTTGCTCTGTTTGCAGGTGAAACTTTTTATTTTTGTTCTGTTAAATCTTGAGTACATTCGTTTCTACTAACAATTAACAATAAAACAAACTCAATTTAAACAAAACAAAGTTTAGTTGTTTAGTAACAAAAAAAATCCACATAAATTATTAAACTGAAGTGGAATTTTGTTAACATAGGAAGAGTTAATGGATTTAGATTTTAGTGGGTTATTGCTGATGAAAATGTAAAATTAAAGCATTATTAATTGCTTATATAAAAAAGTACAAATCTTGTAATTTACAAAGTTAAATATTGGTGCACTGGGCTAAATGTATTTTATATTTCTCCTTTATTTTTCCATATTTTTCATGTTGTTATGAAGTCTGAGGTAATTCTTATGAATCAAACCAACAACTTTTAATAATTTTGCGAAAAAAAATCATTACTGATAATGCATGTGAATCCTACAAAGAGGACACTTTATTTCTGAAGTCGAGAATACTCAGAATGTATGATCACTGCTGGTAATGTTTAAGGCTGAAATGTTATGTTGACATGTGGTTTACAAAGTATTTGTGTTATTAATGAAGGAAACAGCTGAAGAAATTAGGACTTTAAAGTACCTAAAGTAAAAACTACACTTAAACAAATGATTATTTCCTTTGCTGAAAGGTCAAAAAGTGGAATTTGTTGGATAACGACCTGAAAACTTTTTTCATATTGTTTGTTTTAAGTCTGAATGTTAAAATATAATAATTGACTTGAATGCAGCATGATATAAATCTAGTGTTTCATGTTGTTTCATTGTAATAACTGTAGATTTTCATTTTGATTATACTGACTTCGTTTAGTCATCTGTTTGAATCATATGAAATCATACGACTGGAGAAGACTCCATCCTGTTCTTTAGCTAGACTGTATGTACTGGACATTCTAACTGAGAAATAACATAACAATCAAATAAAAGCAGCAACGTTTCTGCTCCAGCTTCAGTTCTGCTCGTGACCTTCACTCGTTTTTGGCAGAACTTTCCTTTTGCATTCTGGGTATTATGACTGCTCCCTATTGTCCTCGCCTCCTATTATTCTGGTCTTAAAGCATGAAGAGCGACAGTAAAAGATACCTTCAGCGGCCGCACAAACAATGCATTTAGCTGGGACACGTTTATCAGTTATTCTCACAGTAAATCCACACATTTCATTTTTTAGTTCTGACTTTCTAGACCTCACCAGAACATCTCAAACATGCAGAGAAGCAGGATAAACAGTTCTTCTACAGTTAAAATCCAACAGCAATTTGTATTGAGTCAAAG
>NC_050531.1:1112735-1114284 GCF_002922805.2 Oryzias melastigma | reverse complement strand
GTAATCTTTTCATTTAATCGCCTTCAGAAAGTGGAATTATTTCCTGATAATTAAAAAGCATTTTGGTCAAGCTGAGGATGCAGGCGCGTTCATTACTAACCTGTGAGGCGTTCACGGCCCTATAAATAATCAGGACATTATTGCTGTGAATGCTGATGCGAGGCAGATTTTATATAGGACTGTGTTATAGCGCCATCTAGTGGGTCGAATGATCCATCGCTCACCAAAGGAAGGAGAAGCTGCATATTCAGAAAGGAGGAGAAAGGATGTTTAATGTGATGTGGGCGGGGCTTAGAACACTGGATGACAGAGCAGCTGAGTCTGTTTGCTGGGTGAGCATAAATGTTAGTGCTCGGGTCAGTGCAGAGCAGCAAATCCTGCTCTCTGTCATAACTCTGCTGGAAAGATTGCTTTTTCCATCAAGGTCACAGACAGGTTACCAACTGAGCCGTGGCGGCTTCTCCAATCCCTTTGATTCGACTCCACTGAACCCCCCTCCCTCCACATGCACCCCGGATGCGCTAAGCCTCCTCACACCAAATCCATACAGTTTACCTGCACACAAAGAAAATGCTTCCCTGCATTGTGGCTGCAGAGGCAGCAATCCAAACGAGTCAAACTGCACCTCCTTAATCAACATTTACCTTATTGCACCATCAATACGATGGTGTTTTTACAGGTGCGGCCTCCTGATTGGCCGCTGGCCGTCTTACTGCAGCTGATGAACCTGGAAGCCTCTGAGGCTGCAGTTCTCCTGGCGTCCACACGGTGTCAGCGCTGTAACCCCGCCGCCTTTCTCTCTGCAGACAGCCCGGTTCTGACCAGCCGGGTGGCCGTCACCGTCCACGTGCTGGACATCAACGAGTTCCCGCCCGAACTGGCCAGTCCGTACGAGACCTTTGTGTGTGAAAATGCCCGACTGGGACAGGTACGTCCACCTGACCTGCTGCGTTAGGATGTGATGAGTGTGTTCTGCAGAGGGATGATTGACAGCAGCTCCAACTTCACCTCAGACTGCAGATTTAAAGAGTACATTTAAACATTTCAGAAGTCTTACTCGTCTAATTTGATCTCAAAGAGATCCGATGAGAGGATTTTTTTAATTAGTTCTGCAGAAACATCATTTTTTAATTCAGGCTCCCTTTAATAAAACATTTTAATCACATTATTTCACATGACTTGTTTCTGATTTATCCTCTGCAGAAAAAGCCCAAACCAAATTGAGCGTGCACTGATTTTGTCTCAGAGTTCAGTTCAGGAGGAGAAGCAATCATAGCACGGCGGCGGCGTTTTGCATATCTGCAGCCGCGAGTCCATTTCAGATGATGTATTTGAGATGCGCTGCAGAATGTGCCTGTGTGGTTGTAAACCACCTGCGCCTGTAAATTAGCCCATTAGCTGGAATCTATATGCAGTTAGCGTTGTGAGGAAACAGCTTCCCTGGCAGTCTGTCAAACGCTGGTGGACGCCCCGTTGCATTGTGGATGTTTGGCTGCAATCAAAACACAAGCCGGCTCCTCGTCTTCCTCTGCAGGAGGAGTCACTTTTT
>NC_050531.1:1086364-1111900 GCF_002922805.2 Oryzias melastigma | reverse complement strand
ACTGCAGCTCATCTCAATGCATTTCTCTGTCCGTCTTTATGTTCGAAATCAAAATCCTCTTTAAACGTAAGCAGGAAGAGACGGTGATGGACTCACAGGAGGAGCTTTTTACTCATAAAGAGGATTGAAGGCTTTCTCATTTAAAGAAAGTTTTAGAAAAAACTCCTTCACAGTTTTTTTAAAAAATAAATTCAGAAAAATGAAAAAGCACAGAGTACATACTACAATATATTGTTTTTGCAGAATATAGTTTCATAAATGGCAGCTCTACCATGAAAGTTCCATCAAAATTCTTTCTAGATTAAATCTTTTACTGTATTTAAAGAAGGAGTGATGACAGCCTCACGGTGTTCGACTTCATCCTCATCCACAGCTGCTGTGCAGATGAAAACAGAGCAGCCACGCAGGTCAATATGAAGGTCAATATGAAGGTCAATATGAAGGTCAATATGAAGGTCAGACCACTCAGCGACCGCAGAGAGGAAACAGTTATGTTTTTCTATGGGTATGCTGCGGATGACAGCTCATAGTGAACACTTCTACAACACAAACTCTAAAGCACACGTGTCAAAGTCAAGGCCCGGGGGCCGGATCCGAGCCTCTGGGTAATTCTATCCGGCCCTCCAGATCATTTTATCATTATTAATGACCCGATGTTATCTTGAGCTCATTTCTAACTTGTATAATTTTGACAAAATATATTTTTATGGAGAGTAAAATAGTGAAAGTTCTTTCAGGTTTAAGTTGATTTATTCTGGAACAATATTCCTGAATTTTTATTATTCATAATTATGTTAAAAAGTTACAGTGTTAAAGTTTTAAAAATGTAGTTTTAGAGTGTTGAATAAATGTTTATGCTGTTGGGCCCGCCCCTTAAGGGGTGTTTTGTTTTTGTGCAATTGAGTTTTTCCCCCCTGTTGTAAGGTGAAGTACGGTTGACGTACATGAGGAACTTCCATTGTTCTTATGAATACATCCTGAAAAAGTCACACAACAACGATACGTTCCAGTTGAGGTGTGTACTGTATGAGCCTCAAAGGAACTGTGAGACTCACCTGTGCTCACCTGAGGATCCAGCAGCTTCTCTCTATGAGCCTCCACGACCCGGAGAACCACAAACTCCCAGACCGGTTCATGTGACTTTAGACTTTGTTCATTTACCTCTGATGCTGCAGAGTCGTTGGTCTTCAAAATCATTTAGATGCAGACAAGCTTCTAACCTTGTGAAACAGGTTGGAAAAGACCAAGAATGCTGCTCACTTCACAAAGACAAGTGAAGCTGAAAAACTGGTTGGAGCTTCACTGAACACCAACCTGAAGCACAGAGAGGAGCTTTGAGATGAACGAGTCTGCAGAGGTTAATGCAGACTTACTGACAACATCAGAGACGGACCTCATAGGTACTATTAAGAATGATTCCGCATTAAAAAAAAAGAGAAACATTTTAGAATTTCAGGAAACATGAGCTGCTAATCTGGTAAAACTCTCTATTAACTTCAGATTTTGAACCAAAAATCTTAGAAATTTGACCATCAGGTTGACCAAAACTTTCCTCTCTTTGCTACTACATTTATTGTTTCTTCTCTCTTCCTGTTAAGTCAAAAATGATCTACTTTGCTACTTGTTTATTTTGTGTAACCACAGACAGTTTTATGTACATATTTAATTCCAGAATTTGTATATTAAAACTCAAAACTATATTTTCAATGAATAACTATTAATATTTTATTCTAATTATGAGATCAAATTCATGAACAGAAAATGTTTAATCTTAAACAAATAAATATATGAATCCCTTTAGTTATGGCAATAGTGTTGTTCTTTAGTATAAAATGGAATATGGAATACTTACATATATAAAAGTTCATTTTATTGTTTTGTTGAGTTAGATAAAAAAAAATCCAAACAATGGAAGCATTTGTCAAAGTATCTTGTTTATTCCTTTAATTTTTCTAAAAAAAAAAGTGTATAGATATAGAACTGTATGTGTGGAATAGAATAGAATAGAATAGAATAGAATAGAATAGAATAGAATAGAAAATGGAATAGAAATGTTTTATTCGTTTCAGTAGTCACAGACCCAGATCCAGGGACCAAACAGGCTCGGGTTCACTAAAAATGAGAATTTAATAACCAAACTTCACCTCAACAGGAGCTTCAAAAATAACAAAACTAGAAAGTCCAAATGCAAACGGGAAAACTTACAAGACGAACCAACACTGAGGGAGGAAAGCTGTCAACTTAAATAGGGAGCAGTCTAACCAGGTGAGGCAGACAGGTGTGTCACCAGCAGGGAGGAGCCACAGACTGCCTGAAAGAAAAAAAAGGTGAAACTAAACTAAACTACACAGAATATAACATTAATGAACTCCAGAGAATCTGAACTTATAAAAAAAATCAATCAAAATCATCGATTTTGATCAGAAATCCGAACCAAACACTTTCTTTCTAAAATGAAAAATATGAAACTTAATCAGAATGATTCCTCTGTTCAGGATCTCCTCTAAAATCAGATGAACCGTCGACACTTTACCAAATGTAATCTGGTTCTTCCTTAAGCAGATCTTTCATTTTTGGTCTTCATGTCCAATATTACCATCAATCTCTTCAGTTCATGAAGAAATGAACTAAAATGTAAAGTATGGTTAATTATCTACACCTCATCGATCCAGGAATTAAATAAAAATTGGATTTCTGTCCTTTATGAGGCTTCATGTTTGGTCGACGCTGAAAACAGGATTCAGTGCTCCGTAAATGTTTGATGGAGCCGAGCTGTCATGTTTCATTTGACCGGTTTACATAAAAAGGCAGAGATCAATAGAGTAGGATTTGGTTTAGGTAACTGTTGGCTGCAGCTGATACACTGAGCTAATCAATAGTGTGACTGTACATCTGCTGGGGGGAGATCTTCACGGACGTTCATCCCTCTGCAGGGAGCGCTGTGTGAATTCAGACGCCAAACGCAGCCGGGGTAACGAGACAGAGGGCTGGTTAGGGGGTTCTGGGAGGTCCAGGAGGTCCGGCCCGCTGAGTGAGGGACAACAGGGGGGTCACGCAGCTGAGGGGGCCGAGCAGACACTACACTTCCTGAGTAAACAAGGACGGGTTAACCCAGAGGTGTCCAGAGTCAGTCCTCGAGGGCCGGCCTCCTCCAGGATCAGGTGGGTTTGGCCAATAAGGAGTTTCAATGGCAGGTTGGTGGAAAAACATGGAGGACATCAGCCCTCGAGGCCTGGATTTGGAGCTCCTGGTTTAAGCAGTTTGGATCCGTTACCTGTGAAGGAAACGTTTGTTTGTGATCCATCGTACTGAGAGGACGCAGAACCTTCAACTGATTCTCCATCAAGCACTCAAATCCAAGGGAATGACTAGTAACGAGTACTCGGACACTCGCGATCTGCTCCCGAAGATTCTAGTATGAATATTTGTGACCTCCAAGATCGCGGATTCACGATCTTTATAAATATAGTAGAGTGTAGTAAAATACTGTTCAGGAATGATGTATTTATTACTCTGAAATGACGAATAATGTCGGATTTTAATTTTATGAACAAAAGCAAAACTGAAAAAGGCGCGCTACTGTCACTGGAAGTAAACAAATCTTCAAAATAAAGTGTCTGTGAAGCTTCCTGTTTTCAAAGTAAAACTAGCAGGTCCTTTTTTCTGTTCAAAACTGAGACTGAAGTTCCTCTCAAGTTCTAGATAAAACGAATTAACTTTAACACCAGAGCTCCAGTGTTTACATTCTCTTGGTTAAAGTAACTCTTCAACACTCGATGAATTATTGTAATTCCAGCGGATTCTGAAGCGGAGAACAGCCGAAGAATGAATGTAATCAACATGAATGAGCAGAAAAAAAAAACTTTTCACACCAGATTTTCCCCAATATGCAAAGAATGTAAGGTGTTGGAGAACTCTAAGGATGGAAAAACTGCGGCTAAATTTTCAGGATTTTTTCTTTAATGATCAAAAACAACAGTGATGTTTATGCTGCTGTTTATATTACTTCTGAACTTAACCAAAAAAAACAAACAAAAAACTTGTTTAAAGAAACAAACATAATTTCTTTCTATGAAAATCTTTTTGTTTTTTATCAATTTAGTTGATTCTGATCTCCTGTTCTAAAAAAAACCATAAATTTTGGTGATTTAATACAAATAATTAACATTTTCATTCTCATATGTGCAGTAAAATATATCTATACACATAATAACAAACATCATATTAAAAAGGAAGAATTGTGGTTTAATTCATGAACCGAATCACCGATTCACAGCTCTATGAATAATGGGAAGAAATCAGGAAAAACATTGAAATATTTCAAGAGGATTTCTGGATCTTTTCAGGTTATCCAAACGTTTGGTGCTAAAGACAAAGACGTACCGAGCGCTGGACAGCAGTTCTCCTTCAGAACACCGAAAGAGGACATGAAGAACAAGAACTTCACCATCCGGGACTTTGGAAGTAAGTATTTCCCTCCATCCTTTGACACCAGTTTGATCTCTACAGGGGATAAACGATGACCTGTCCACAGGTAGATGTGCACCACACCTGATGTTGTCCAGCAAAGCTGGGACTGATTTTGAGAGAAAAAAATCGGACATAAAAGTTTGCAAATAATATTTGATGAACCGTCTCAGCAGCAGCTTAATAGATTAGTGCGTCTGTAGTCGTTGCAGACGATCCAAGAACACGAGCAGAGATCAATAATCGGTCGGAGTGATAACGAGCAGAAGGCTGAGTGATAGTCATAGAAAAGCCGACGCTTCAGGACTCTGCAGCTCGCTCCTTTGAAGTCTAACCAGAGAGACTTGCCATGAAAAGTGGGACATGACAGGATGAGGCCAGGGGAACGAATGCATCCACCGTCCTTGACAAGCCCAGGTCCGAACCTCAGATCCACTTTTACCTCTCAGACACACTTTCTTACAGCTTCCTGACTGCCCGTAGCCTTGGAAACGCTCTCTCCGGGCAGAAAAGGTGGCCTGATTGGCAGAGACAGGAAATCCAAACACCACAGGCGCTGCAGACAGGTTCAGCTCCAGACGCCCAGGGAAACGCACAAACAAAAATCGCAGTTGTGCACAACATGCAAGGTGTGTTAAAATGCCTGACCTCCTGTCAGGAGGAAGTGCTCGGCTGTGTCAGGTCCACAAAGTGGGTTTGACAGGGGTCAGGCAGCGCGCCTGCAGCAGACAGGAGCAGGCAGGTTCAACCTGACAAGTTCCCCGTCCCTCGTACGCCGTGTCGCCCTGGATTCCACTCGCAGTCCTCACACCTCCAGCGCTGTTCTCAAGTCGTTCTCTGGGGGTTTGAGGGCAGATTCCAAAACAACAAGATCTTCAAAGACAGTCTCTGCGTTCAGGGTGTGGTTAGACTTTTAGAGTAAGTGGCGTAAAACAGTGAAAACTTTGATAAACCTTTGATATGCAGAAGCTTCTCATCTCAAACTTCGGGGCGTTTGGAGAGAATCTGATATCAAAGTTTCCTCCCTCTCTCACATGGACCTTCAGATGATTTCTTTCTTTTTCTTTTACTTCGTCTGGATACTTTCTAACCTGTTGAGATCCAAACTTCCGGCCTTTCCTCACAGAACTGTTCTTGAACTCGGTGGATTCAAAGTTCTCCTTCTTTCAGATAACACGGCTGGAATCGTGACCAAGCGCGTCGGCTTCCGCCGGCGCTTACAGGAGATCTACTTCCTTCCTGTCGTGATCGAGGACAACGGCTACCCCCCGAAGAGCAGCACGGGCACCCTGACCATCCGGGTGTGCGGCTGTGAGTCGGACGGCTCTGTGCTCTCCTGCAGCGCTGAGGCCATTTTCCTCCCCGTGGGTCTGAGCACTGGAGCTCTGATCGCCATTCTGCTGTGTATCGTCATCTTATTGGGTGAGACATTTGTAATCTGATTTAAAAAATCAACCAAAAACAAAATGAATTAACGACAAAAAACTTCAACAACTCATTCTGTCTCCTGCCTCTAAGCTCAACGAGGGAAAGTTGTGATTGCTTAGTCAGCATTCACACTATAGTGATTTTCCTGCTGCTTTCTGTCGTCAATCAGCACCTAAAAAGTCAATCACACTTTCAAAGATTTCAGCAATCTTCATATCAAAACGTTCAGGACATTACTGCTTGTATTTTAGGTATTTATAAACTTTATAATTTTCTAAATATTCTGTAAAATTTGCTCCATAGGAAATGAATGAGAGAGTCTTCAGTTCAGTATTTTTAAGACTTTAAATATATTCATGGGATGTGTTTTCATCTTTATAGTAATTTTCAAAAAATCTGAGTATGGTTAATATTTTAGCAACATGCTAACGTTTTTGACTAATTTGTTATTTAATGAGGTTTTTCTTTAGGCTAATTGAAGCCGTTCGGTTCTGTTTGCGCTCCATAGAATTTGACCATCACACCCTCTATGCACGACATAAATCCAGCACAGTAATGACACACGATCGTGATGAAGAGTTTACATCCACCACGATCGGTATAACACACCTGTCTCGATCGGAAGGAGATTTGGATCCAAATGAGTCCGATCGGGCCAGAGTGTTCCGAATGGCGTGTTTACATGACGCATTTTTATTCTGATCAGGCGTTTATTCCACTTACATGTGTCCATGTAAACACAGCTACTGAAGGAGGATGGAGAAATGTTCTGGATAGAGCAAAGAGGATCCGCCGCAGAAGCTGGAATTAAAGTTAAAGTCCCATTTGTTCTCCACATTTGACCCCTCCCCTGGGGGAGTGGTGAGCTGCAGACACAGCCGCGCTTGGGGACCATTTAGTGGTTTAACCCCCCAATCCAACCCCTCAATGGTGAGTGTTAAGCAAGGAGGCACTGGGTCCCAAAGAGTCTTTGGTAGGACTTGGCTGGGATTTGAACCCATGACCTTCCAGTCTCTGGACAGACACTCTACCACAAGGCCACTGAGCTGGCTCCTCTATCTTTTGGGGGGGGAGTTTAACCTGGCGATCATTAAAGTCACGTCTTTTATTGTTTCAAGATTTTATACATGTTTTTTTTTTTTTTTTTCAATTATGAACACTTTTGGACATGTTTATGACTGTTTTTGCTCTATTTGAAGCTTATGTTGCTCACTGCAACTTTATTTTGTACTGGCAACCAAAAGGATTCCTATTTATGAGTTTTTTTCAAGCTTCTATAAAAGGTTTTAAAGTTCTGAAAACCTTTTTAGTGTCAATTTAAAAGGCATAATTACATCATACATAAAGATCTAAGGAGGACAAATGAGTTTAACTTCTGTTTCAGTCCTACAAAATGAGGCTGTGTTCATTTAAAAAAGGAGACAATATTACCCTCGCATGGTTCAAGCATTCCCTGAATGTTTGTTGAAGGGCTGTGTTACAAAGAGTGCATTTTTCTTAGCTTTTAAATAAAAATCAAACAGAAAAAAACTAAACAACAGCTTCTGATTCCCCCTAAAGTCCTAAAGTTTTATCATTTCCATGTCTGCTGCATCCACAGAAACTTGAAGTGTGACATCTTCTTCACACCTTCGGTTCTGCTGAGCAATGACTGGATGTTTGGAGTAAATCAGGACTTTCTTTATCTTGTTCTGGGTCACTTTATTCTCAGAACTCACAGCAGCTGAAACAGGTCAACATGTTCAGGCAGGTTTCCCGGACACGTCTGACCCGGTTGATTCTTCAGCTGGCTCTCTGACTAAAACGATCACTGGAGCAGCATGTTTCATTGATCAATGAACTTTCTAGATAAACCTGGTTTGGTCCACATGTTTCTGTCTGGATGTGAACCTGGGAGGGTTCTAGTCCTCCTTGACACTCTGGACAGAACATGATTTGGACGAGCGAGTGATGGATGGAAGAGTTCAGTGAAATCCTCCAGTCTCCACTGGTTTCCATGGCAACCTTGTAGCAACAATGAGACTTCAGGAGAGTGGTATTGATCTTCTGGTCTGAGTCTTGTCAAATAGAGAGAGAGAGGTGACATTTTATGAAATGTCAAACAACTGACATTTCTATCCACAACTATCTGTGTTCTGTTAGTGATTTCAGCTGCCTCCAAAGTTCACAACATGCTTTTTTTTCTTTTTTTGGGGAGGAAATCTGTGATTTATCCATCTTGTCAGCAAAAGTGCAAAAGGTCTCTACAAAACTTGGTGAACAGCAGCATCATGGGTCAAATGGTTTGGCTAACCTGTCGATCGTCTACATTCACACTTTATCAAAGTTATCAAAACTCTAATTTCTCATTTTTAAATTCAAGCAATTTTTTTGTATTTTTTTTCTCTGCTCATTCATTTTCTAGTTTTTTCAGTAACATATTTCAAGTTGGACATGAATTCTGTTGGATCCTTGCATCCCTTTTAGGATTTTCTGTCCCCGTTGCTCTGAGTTCCAGGTTAGGATTTGATCTCATAAGGAGGAAATCTTCATCTCGCTCTGCAACCTGCAGCTCCAGGGCCACATGTGGCTCTTTACCCTCCATTGTGGATCTACGGATGTAGAAAAATAAAATTATATATATATACATTTAAAGTAGGGGTAACTAAATTTGTATTTTTTTAATTGAGATTAGTAATGTTTATAAAATAAACTACAGGTTTGTCAATATTTTTACATCCCTGCTGACTTGAAGAGGCCTTCAGATTTCAAATACTAAGCAAAACTTTGTTAAAAAGTCTGATCTTTTATGAGTTTAAGGAACATATTTTATGCTGCACAACAATGGTCAGTATCTGTCCAGAGCTGCACTGAAATTATTATTTGTATTTTTTATTTTATTTGTATTATTACCTTGAAAGGAAATAATACCAGATTCTGTCAAAAACAATTTGAGAATATGCTAATTTTCCTTTAAATTTCTTTTTTCATTCATGCCAAAGAATAAAGATAATTGATATTTAAAAACAATGTTCAGAATGCAGTGCGGTAATACATCTTCTTAAAGTGTAAGATAAGACTTTGCGGCTCCTTCTAAGATTTAATCAGTAAAAAAACAGGCCCACAATGGCTCTTTAAATACTGAGGGTTGCAGACCTCTGATATGGGGCAACATTCTGTCAATTTAAGGTTTCCAATTCATGACCTCTAAAGGTGCAGCTCAGAGTTTGAGTACGTATGAAGGCCTCTTGTGTCTGACATTGTCTTTACAATAGAGGGTTATATTTTATGAGGAGTATATTTGTATGAACCCTTTTTGTATCTTATCTAAAACTTAGTTTTTTATGATATTTTCCAGCCTTTCTTTGTGGACCAGACATAAAAAGGAGCATAAGTGGAAAAGTTGAGATTTATTTCATTTAATTTTCCCATTTATGGTGAAAGTCAACACATGTACAAAATGAAATATACAAAATATTCTAATTACAAAAAACACTTACATAAAACATTTGTATTAGAAATGGAGAAGTCCACGAACTTTATGGATTTCCCAGAATTTAACTTAATTAAATGTAATGGCTCGTTCAAAATGTCTTAAAACCTCCTTCATCTGATGTGGAGCAAAAAGGGCACAAAGAAGGAAAATGTGCTAAATGATGATAGAAACACATCGGAAAGGGAAGGATCACAAACAAAAACAGGCAACCGGAGGTTTATCTTTATAATGTTCACATGTAGATGATAATCAAAGGGGCGTGGCCTGTCCACAGACACGCCCACCCTATTGCAATATGAATATTACAAACTTGCACACACATGCATATCATCACATAAAGATACAGATCAGCTCATACACACAACAAACATTTCAGGCATTGATCATTCTTACACCTGGTGTGCAGGTGAGCAGACACCTGCGCACCAGGTGAGTCTGTCCTGCAGTGTCCAATGATGCCACATTTAACTAGAATCCCCCAAAACATTTTTAATAATGGAGAGAATATAAATGTGATATTTAATGAGACTTTCATGATCACATTAAGGTTTCTCAGCTCTATAAAGTCAGTCTGATCTGGTGGTCATGTGACTGATCCACGCTGTTACGTTCCTCACCAGGTCACGTTGTGAAACCTTCACTCCATCCACTAATCTGCAGAATGATCTGCAGTTTGGAGGAAGTAAATGTCAGACTTGTCTAATTAGTAGAGCACATTTGAACTTTATGAACCAGTAGTCTGTGTGTGCTTACGGTGGAGAACGAGGTCTTTTCTTCAAAGCTGCATGATGACTCACGCCCTCCAGGCTGAGACTGACGCCAAACCGTCACGCTGTCCTCGAGAAGAGTCTGAACTCACGGTGGAAAGGTTTCCAGCGGTGCAGGATTTGGCAGAATGACCCAGTTATCCTGTCGATGCTGCTGCTGGGGCTTCATTCTGCAGTGGTGTGGACGAGGTAAACCACCGCAGAAGTCTGCCGTGACACCACCAGGGGGAGCTGGCACACAACGAAAGGCTTGAGAAGCTGCTCTGCCAGAGAAGCAGAAGCTGAGAGGATCTTATATAAGGAATGTTTGAAGGAGGAGAATTGTTTGGCTTTTTTTATCTGAGTGAATTTATTGGACTTTTTCATCTGACTGACTGATTTCATAGTTATTCTGGCCATTGCCCCGGGTCGGAGGTGCAGTCATTTATCACACACCCAGAGGACAAACACATATTTTACTGCATTATTCAATGAGTAGACAGAGAAGGGGACGCCGGGGATGATGGACAAAAAAGACAGATTGCAGAGACAAGCGACGAGGGGAGCAGAACATTTACTGCAGCCGTGTTGTGTTTTTCTATATCGGCGTGTCAAATATTCAAATCTACAATCGCCTCTGGTGGGCTGTGTTTTAGATGATTCCTTATGCTAACCTTTGGTAACCTCACAAACGATTTACAGGTTTTGTTGGAGTGTTTCCCCTCATCAGAAAGAGGCTAATCTGAGTGGAAACAACTGCAAGGATTGGGTTCAATTCTCACATATAGATTCCAGAAGACTAAAACTCCACATTTATGAAACATTTTGATTCAGATCCTCATTGCAGAGACGCCTGGACGTCGGTGCTTCCAGGCTGTGCTTAGGCACAGGAGGGCTCTGAGTTAATTACACATGTCAGCATGTTAACATGCTCATTAGTATGTAGGATGTAGTGTTCATCATCCTCGTTCTGTGAGTTAGCGGGCTAATAAGCTAATACATTCTAATGGAACTCTGCACCCTCAGACTAATTACTTAGTTAAACATGAGCAGGTATTTGTTTAAAAATGCAAATTAGGGAAAAATGATTCAATTGTTTTTTTCCTTATGATAGAGTGACTCTCTTTATTGTTTCTTCTGTGATTAAGGATAATTAGCTAATGAAAGACACAAGTTTCATAAACCAAACAGACTTTTATTTTTGTGTTTTTAATGAACCCATTGATCCAGAACCTTTTTAAGACAAATTGTAAGTTGAATTCAGATATTTTTAGATACACTCCTACAGGTGCGGTTTTATACCTGTGGCTTCCCATCCAACCACAGATCCACCAGTGACCTCGGAGCAGCTCCACTGGAGCGTTTAGGGCTACAGAGGGCAGATTTTCCCGCTCAAAGTTTATCCTGGCGGTTTAAACTTGCATCAGCAACTTTCTAGTCACCTGGTGTTTACTATCAGCCCACCACTGCCCCAATCTATCTATAAGCATCAATTCTGAGGTTGTTTTAAGGTGAAATCAGGTCTATTAAATACTGTTGTTATGATCTAATTCACCTTTAAGATGATTTTAATGCAGATTAGTCCAAAATGGACTAAATACACGACCTACTTCTATTTTGGTATGGAAGTGTTTGTGACTCATAATTCAAAATAAAAGTCAATATTAGAAATCCTTTTTCATTTTCAAAATGTACCAGCAAAAGTAATTCTCTGAACGGCTTTTTCTATTTCTTCTTCAACATCGCTCATTCTGGAACTTGATTAAAATGATAAAGAAAACGGCATTTGACACTTTATTTTCAAAAAGTTCTTTATTCAATTTGTACCAAAATTCAATTAGAAATATCACATTTAAAAATTATAATGCACAAACAGAAAGTGTTTTCATTTCCACAGTGTAACTGTTTTACTTGTCTCTTAAATGAAATGAAAAAGTGATTCTCTGAACGGCTTTTTCATTTTATTCATCATCACAGCTCATTCTGTGAAATAATTAAAAAAGAAAATGGTATTTGATATTTCATTTCAAAATGTTTGCTGGTAAATTTGTGCCAAAACTCTATAAGAAACATTGAATTTGAAAATTAAAATTGATTAACAGAAATGCTTTTTCATTTTCACAATGATTCGCTGTCAATGTACCGAACTACATGAGTGCTCAATCATCTCCGGTTGGGGCAGTGGACCACGTTTACATGGAAATAGAGGAGTATTTGGAGTTTAAAAGATGTCTTTAGGGGCTACGAAGAGTCACTATGAATGATGTTTAGTACATTCTAGTAAAATACTTCAAAATAAAATGCAAAAAGGATTTACATTTTATGTGTCACACCTTTCCAAAAAAACTATCTCGAAAGCAGAGACTCGTGTTGGAGACTTTGTGGGTCACCTGGGGAAAATTCTTACCATGTTTTACCAGTCATAAAGGTGTTCTGGTTGCAAATATGCAATCATGTAACTAATGTTTTTGGATTGGTTTTTGGCATGTAGCTGGGAGAGGTCGATGTGGAGAACCAGGAAAACTTAGACAAGAAGCTTCTGGAAACTCTTGGTTACTAGTAAAAACACAATCACAAGGAAATGATTTGAAGTGGAACCTTCTTCAGTGGAAGAATGGATGAATGTAATCCATGATTTCTACATCATGGAAAAACTATCCTCTTAAGATTCAATGTGGCAACTTTTATGAAGAATGAACAACATAGACTGAGTTTGTCAAACCAGTAAGATCCGACTTGATCTGAATTTACAACATTGAAATGAACAGAACATGTGCGGTGAACACAAACAAACCACTCAGTGGAAGCGAGGCTGAACTGAGTGGAAACGCTCACCAGAATTAACTCGACCGCCCCACTCCTCACCAGACAGAACCAGACAAATGTCAGTGTCAGGTAGAAGCAGTCTGACAGGTGAGGAGACTATTAGTAAATAAGTCCATTTTGAATTCCTATCCTACAGTCAAATGTGAAATCAGATTCTAACAACTGTCATCAAAGTTTAAAAATGGACCTTTGTGTTGACGTGTTCAGACTAGATGTCTCTAAAGAACCAAATGTTTCTTTTTTCTAATGAATGATCTCTAGCCGTTAAACCTCAAATGTTTCTTCTTTTATATTTTTTCTCAGGTATCGTGGTTCTCTATGTGAGCTTGAGGCGACAGAAGAAAAAGGAAACCCTCATGTCATCCAAAGAGGACATTCGAGATAACGTGATCCACTATGATGATGAGGGGGGAGGAGAGGAGGACACGCACGCCTTTGACATGGGAACGCTTCGCAACCCCAAAGTTGTCAAAGAGAACTTGTACCGCCGGGACGTCAAGCCGGAGATGAAACGGAGCCCGAAGCCGCCCGTCTCTCAGGACAGCGCCGACATCCGAGACTTCATCCACCAGCGGCTGGTGGAGCACGACTTGGACAACTCGGCCCCGCCCTACGACTCCTTGGCGACGTACGCTTACGAGGGCGAGGGCTCCGTGGCGGAGTCGCTAAGCTCCATCGAGTCTGTCACTGTAGACCCGGAGGAGGACTACGATTACCTCAGCGACTGGGGGCCCCGCTTTAAGACGCTGGCCGGGATCTTTGGGGAACAGTCAGAAACCCAGTCGGACTCCACAAACACAGAAAACACTCACGGATGAAACCACGAACTCCAGAAGGAAGAGAGATCTGGTACTCGTGTCCCACCAACTTTTCTTTTTACTTCATTTGAACATTTTCATTCTTACCAACATTTTTTTATGATGTACTTTGTCACGCTCCGTCCTAAAATTGTAAAAAAACAAAAAAAAACATGACGCGAGCAGCCATTCAGGAGTGTCTCGGTTGTTTATTACATTTTTGTTTCCATTTGGGGAATGCAAGCGGAAGGAAATGTTTCCTGGAACATCCTTTAAAGTGCCTCAATCTAATTGTTTTTATGATTTTTCACTTATTAGTTCTTTGGTTTTTCACTCCACAGCATCTCTCCAGTGTTCCTTCTTACAACCCCATAGTTGAAGCTGACTCCGTCAGCGTGCTGTACTGTGCTCTGACTGGCCGGTAGCCCCGCCCCCTCCGGCTCTGTGGAGAGAATGAGACGGCCCACGTTTGGCCAAAGATGTTTTGAATGTTATTTATTGTTCTATTTATTTATAGACTGACTGAGTTTCTTGGGAGGTTTGTGTATTTATCTATTTATCTCTCTGTCATCAAACTGTATTTTTATTTTTGAAGACACTTGAGGATTTTGTAATTACTAAAAGGCCCACATGAAAATGTATGTTTCTGTTATAGGTGGGTCTTGTGAATAGACTTGTACTAGAGTTGTAAAAAGATGACTTAGGGCTAAATAATGCAGTTCAGTCGTGTAATAAGCACTGTTTCTTAAATAAACAACACTTGGACAGAATCCTCTCTGACATTGACTTCATCAACAAAAACACACAGATTGTCTGAAGTTGTGGACTTTTATTTGCGACATAAAAAAACTGGAGAAAGCTTGGAAAGTTAAAGTCCCATTAGCTGTATCGCACCCTGTGGGACATGTATTTGACCCGCCCCCTTGGGGAGAGGTGAGCTGCAGACACAGCTGCCCCCAGGAACCATTTGGTGGTTTAACCCCCCCCAGGTCCAACACAGGGGACTCGAACGCCAGAGAGTTCTGAGTACCCCCCCACCAGGACGTTCTCTCTTTGAAACAAACTTTTGCTTCATCATCAACAAGCACTGAGAGGTGAACGTTGCTCTGAAATGATGCTTTGGTCAACATGAAAAGACGTTTAGCATGCACAACACTTTGCAACGCTGCTGCAGAACGAGGTCTGTTCAGGCCCCTATGGCGTTACCATGACAACACCTCAAACCCCATAGTCTGTTTTTTGAAAAAAACAATAACAATAACAAGATTAGAGTTCTAATAATTGATTTATTATTGATTTCCTTCACAAGTGACCATGATAAAAGAGCGATAATGTCCTTTGAGGTAGAGGAGGGTTCAGTGCATCGTCCATTAAGTTCAGATAATGGACACTTTGAAGGACGTTATCACTTCCTTCACAGGAAGAATGGAATAAATCCAATTACGGATTTTGGTTTTTAGATTTTTTTTTTATTCAGTCCAGCTTGTTTTCCTGGTTGTATTACAGACATCCACACATTCCTGATGTATCTCTCTGTACTGGTTGTTATAAACACACATACAAACACATAGGTGTTTCTGCTGGAATAGATTTCTATCCACTGCATCAAACAACCACTGAATTAGAGGAAACTCAAAAAAAGCAAACCAAAAAAGTTCACATCTGTCTTCATCTTCAACCTCAACTGTAGAACGGTTTGACCTTCTGCGCTCTTTCTGCAGGCACAGCAACATAAAGCCCACAAACTCCTGTGTATACCCAGAGATTCTGGAAGTGAAATGTGAGGGCGTCTGTCTGTTTGAAGGGGTCACGCAAACCAACGAAGACGCAAAGGATGCAAAGCAAACCTGCCTTCAAAAGTCTGAAAGGGAAACGATGGAGGCAGCACCACGTCCTCGTGAAAAACGGTGAATGAAAGGCTGTGAAAAGAGCTCTGTAAACAATGCTTTCAGTCTTCCGTAACCATGGTAACGCAGGAAAACAGAGTTAGCACTGATTCATCTAAATCCACACAAAAGCTCATTTCATGATCAAAACAACTTTTACATTCCACTACAGTGGAAGTCTTCAAATCAGAATAGAAATGATTTTTGTTTAGGAATCTTCTAATTTTCAGTTTTTAGAACCAAAAACTCAAAAAGATGCAGACATTTGTGAGATTTTCATCTCAAAATCTTAGAAGCAGATAATTATATTTTAGATAAGGAAGTGGGTTTCCGTCGTTTAAAATAGGAAAGAAAAAGCGGTCAATGCTGGTCAGAGAAACTCCTGCAAAGAGAGTCAACATTTCTAAGGCTCAGTGGTTTCAGTCGGGCATCAAAGTGACTATTTGTCCGGCAGCTGAACCGAGTGGCTCTGTCCGTTCCTGACACGGTCCGCTGAAGACCTAATAGAAGGTCTGGGTAAAAGCCAGAACAGTGACAGACAATCCAGATCTGCAATCAGTGGATGTAAAGTGATCCCCCAGGTGTACCCCTCTGTCAGATCCAACAGGTACATCCGAGCAGACGAGTTCTTTGAGGAAATGTCAGAAAACAGTCTGAGATAGAAAAGAAAAGTCGGTTTTAGCGATTCAAGACACCTTTGTATGAACAAACATGTACAACATCAGGATGTTCTAAAAATACAAAAGTATATTCAGTGAGAAACATATCAAAAATGTCTGATGATGTTTTATTTCACATGTGTCAAAGTCAAGGCCCGGGGGCCGGATCCGGCCCTCTGGGTAGTTCTATCCGGCCCTCCAGATCATTTTATTTTATTGTTATTAATGACCAAAGATATTTTTATGGAGAGTAAAATATTGAAAGTTATTTACGGTTCAAGTTGATTTATTCTAGAATAATATTCCTGCCTTTTTATTATTCATAATTATGTTAAAAAGTTACAGTTTTAAAGTTTTTAAAAATTGCATTTTGCTAGCTTTTTGGACTATTTATCATTTACTAAGATTTTTTAGACTGGTTTGGAGTTTAGCCAACATTTCAGCTACATGCTAGCTGCTTTGGCTAACCTAAGGTTTTTTAGGCTAATTTTCATTTAGCTAATATTTTATCTTGCTATCATCTACAGCGTTTTCATTTATTAATTTTAGCATCCTCAGCTGTCAGCACTATCATCTTCATCTTCAGCGGCCAAATTCAGCTTACAGCATTCACACTAGCATTATCACAGGTGATGCTATATATCTAGTTCATAATCATGTTTAAAAAGTTACGGTTTTAAAGTTTTAAAAATGTAGTTTTCGAGTGTTCATTAAATGTTGATCCTGTTCGGCCCGTGACCTCAGGTGTGTTTTGGATTTTGGCTTCTTGTGTGATTGAGTTTGACACTCCTGATTTATTTGGATTGTTTCCAGCCTGCTCTCTTTGCTTCTCCTCCTCTGTCTTCTTTCTCTGTACTCCATAAAATCCATAAAATCAGAGCGAGACCCCGCCTGTAAGCCACATATCAATAATTGAATCACTGCGACGATTTGACTTTCAAACGTAAGGAAGCATTAGGACTTCCAGGTGCCGCGGACGTTGTTTGGTTGTGAACATTCAATTACAGAGTCACTGAAGCGGAGCTGTCATGATGCAGCGCTGAGGTGTTGTCAAGTCACCTGCTGCATAATTCTCCATTTTTACTGGCACATTTGCTTATGCAGAAATAAATGAACATTCAGCATCAATAAGGCTTCTCTCTTAATGCGAAGCGGTTTGCTGAGCAAATGAGCGGGAGTCTCTAATGAAGCCCTCCACTGTACCACACCTGCAGGCTAAGGATTAAAGCACTAATACATATGTATGCCTTAAATAATGGCAGCCACTTTGTACCACTTTGTTTTCTGAGGGTCTGTTGCTGCTCGTGGAAATGCAGATGTCTCCTCTGCCACTAAGTGCTCTCCAGCCTGTTTGCTTTGCAGGGAAGTGTTGATCTTCTGCACTACTTTCATTTTGCGATTGCACATTATTGTGAAAGCTTTCATTGTGCAGCAGAGACATCTGAGCAAAGTCAGCAGCTGATGTTGTACCATAAAGGCATTAGCACAGTTTTGACAAACATTAGGATGGAGAACCTGCACCGTCACTCAAAGTATTTGTGTAAAAATGCATGAATTGCATAAAGTCTGCAGATGTTCTCCATTGGTTTTGTCTCAATAAATGTAAAGAGACTTTTATTTTACATAATTACACTATTTTTTTTTCATGTTTATCTATAGTTTTACCGAACAGGGTTAAAATTAAAATTATAAGTCTGAATCTTAAGGTCAGCGATAAGTGAAATACAAATTCACAATAATCCAACAAAGGAACACCTTTCAGAGAACACCTTTCAGAGAACACCTTTTGAGAATATTGCATCTTAGGAATGTCAATGTTCTACAAAATGGTGTGATCTCATTAAATAAAGTTTATTTGTGCTCCGTTGTTTCTATCAGGAATAAAAATCAGACGTTTTGTTTGTGTTTTTTCTCTTTTTTTGCTTTTGCTTCAATTCGAGTTAATTACGGAGTACCCCAGGGCTCTATTCTAGGGGCCAGCCTTTTCATATGTGTTTCCCTTAGGAGACACAATCAGGAAACACATCAATCGTGAAGGATCTCCTTCATGTGGACGTCCCATTTTTCCTTGTCTAGAATCATTCTTCTCTTTACTGAGACGGAGGGTCTAAGAGATGGGATTACCAGTTTAGTTAGTTTAGTAACCAGCTATAGTTTGTATAAGACTGTTTGGTGATATTGGGCTATATAAATAAAACTGAATTGACTTTCGCAGGTTTGCCTCAGAATGGCGGTCTGGGCTGCTGTATAATGTCTTGGTCCATGCAGCAGGCGGGTTCTCCGCGGGGCCGCTGACACCTCTGCAGCAATACTAATAGTAATATTAGCATGCTCTGTGAGCTGGAGCTGCAGGTAAACAACCCGCGCTGCCGGCGCGTGTTTGGTGGCATCCTAGCAGAACAATGCAAACACATACAGTAAATGTCAACGGTGAAACCTGTTTGTGGCGTCTGCCTGCACGCCGTCGTCCTGACCCATGAGCGCCTGCCACCTGCAGAGGTCTGACTGTTTATGCTAATCATGAGTCAGCAGAGCAGAAATCTAACATGAACAGTGATGTTGTTGTTGACTCGGAGGGGGGGCGGCGTATTAAACATTTATGCTTTTTGTTGGAATATGTTCCTTTTCTCTGGTAAAGATCCTCACCTGCCTTCGTGTTGCAGACGACTTTCTGTTTTGTTGATGTCAGACCAAAATAAAGCTGCATTCCTTATTTGTCTTGGTTTTTATTCTTTTAGTTTTTAGGTCAAGAACAACAATCCGTTTCTGTTTTTACTTGATTGATTTAGTTTGAAGAGAAAAACAACTAAATAAATACAACAACAAAAGGTTGTGTTTTTATTGATCCAGAGTTTTCAGGCACCTGATGGTTTTTCCTTCAGAAAATACATCAGATTTGGTTTAAAAAAAAAAACCTTTACTCTGTATTGATGTGTACATCTTTTTTCATTCTACTTTCTTTTAAATATCACTGGTTTTCCATGTTTATAATGTCAGTGCTGTCAGTGTTACAACTTGTGGGATTTTAACTTTTTAAAAAACATGCAAATACAGAACTTCTTTTTTTTGGTTAATGTCCACCCATTCAGTTGTTGTCGCTGTCCGGCAGCAATGATGAAGGTACATTTAAAATCTGTGGAGGACTTTTCTCCTCCATGTTTGGTTTACTGGATTAAAGTTAAAGTGAAGAAGCTCTCCAGCGTGTCGTCTCATGTCTGCTTTAGGATTCAGGTTTCCTTACTGATGCTGAGGGGTTCAAATGTTATCCTGCAGTCATTGTGTCAGTCCTGAACCTCCACCTAACACTAGGATCACACTAAACATGGAAGTGTTTAGACACAAAACATGATCGCATTTGTCAATCACGGTGTTTTATTGTGAAAAATGGGTCATATTTTGAAAATAAACCAGATTTTCTCATGTATTTTGATGCAACTTCCCACCAGAACCGACAAGGATCGCTCCGAGGAGGACCGCGGCGCTCCACGTCTGTTGTGAACCACACTGTAGGTTAACCACGGCGCCGGATGGAAGCGACCTCCGTTCCGCGGTGCTTCAGCTTAAAATGTTAACAATAACTGCGTTCTAACTGTGTTATACATTTTATATACAACAATTTGAACTGCTTGACTTTTCACACCAGCAGATTCAAGTTCCATTCAAAATAAAAAAATACACCATGTGTCATATAATTGTCTCTTGCTGCAGCAGATTGATCTGCAATTCTTAAAAATCTAGATAAATTCAATTCTAAGGACTTTCTCTGTGAACAGCAGTGAAACCTTGTCATGCAGCAGAAGATAGGAATATTCTGTAGGGTTTAAATGTATTCTAATGATAAACCACTCTGACTGTAGCGTAAATCCATCATTTGGTATTTGACATGTTAGAATCTAAACATCGCTAAACTAAAACAAATGAACCAAATTTATCAATCCACCATTTATCCATAATTCTTCTCATTGTTCCTCACAGTGAAACAGCCGTGGTGGAGCGGTTAAAGGGCTGACCTCAAAAGGCCGCTGAGATGAAGGTTAAATGTTACAGAAGATGAGATGAAAAACACATTTCTGTTAAAAATGAAACTTCACATTTGGTCATTGTATCTTGTGGGCTGCACTGTGGTGCAGTGGTCAGCACTCTAGCCTCACACTGAGGAGGTCCTGGTTCAAATCCCTGATTTTCTCTTGGTAGTCCTGCTTTCCCAAACAGTCCAAGAAGATGCTTTATGAGTCGGTTGGTGGTTGATGAGTGAGTGATGTTGTGCGTCTGTGTGTGGGCTGGTCAGACTGAACCCTCCCTTCACCCTTCAGTCATCTGGACGGGCTCCAGCATCCCTGTGCCCTGGTACCCCATGGAAGTGTGAAAACAGAAATACCAGCATACTTTGGAGTCACTGATGTGGACCTGCTTCTGTGTTTAAACTTCACGTCTGCACAAATGGACTGAATTGGCTTTCTAATTTTGTTACATTTTGAACCTCAGACACAGACAGGATCCTCCCTCTTTTGCCGTTTCTGCCCTTCAGGATGTGTTTCCGTTTCTAGAGCTAACACCGTCCTGGTTCACAGAAGCAGAAGTCTTCTTGTCCCAGTTAACGCCGTATTGTTGTGTTAAGTCTGAGCACATTGGCGGAGGATTACATGTCTGGGAACTCCTTCCAAAGTCTCCCTCATCGTTTTTGTAAAAATAGACGGTTCCTCTTTGTCTGCTGTGTGCAGGTTACTGTCGTCTGTTTGAAATGCAAATCCTCCAAATGCATCGAGTGATGCTGGAATGAATGCTTCTCCTTAAGCAGCTTTCTTCTAAGTTTTCAGACCAAGAAGTTTCAGATATCCAGGCTCTTGTTCAGCAACAGAGAAACTCTTGATGTTTAGAAAGACGTTTTCACCTTTTCACCATGACATTCAATTTGCATCCGGATCTGCTGAGAGTGAGATCTGGAGAAGCGTCGGGTTTGGCTGAGCATCCTCGCCTGGAGCTTTCCTTCTTATCTGGCAGATAAAGTTAACGCGTGGAGGAGCCAGACTTCCTGGAGAGATCTGACTGCAGATCTGTGAAATTAAACTGATTCCAGATTGACATCGAGACACATCGGGGACAAGAAGTCACACTTTCAAAGACTGTTATTTCAGAGAAGCTCCACAGAAACTCGAGTAGAGATTGTTCTTCAAACAAAATCTCATTTTTTGGTTTTTGTCTACTTCTGATCTTTACCTTGTTTGGACCATCAATGTGCAACATGTAACCAAACCAACGCACATTATGACTTCATGAAAGAGTCCAAAACTTCTATTGCTCCTGGAAACCTGGAGGAGTTTCCATCTGTTGTTTTAAAGCTTTTGTGAGCTAAAGCAACAGTTTGAGACGACAAAGTTTGACTCAGAATCGTCTTTCCAAATCAGTCAAAAGATAGAGATTGAACTTCGTGAATGTTTCCACATCCAGCTGCAGAGAAAATGAAGGGCAACAATCACAAAACGAATAGTAAACAGTAGAAACACGTTTTATTAAGAAGCAGAAGAAAAAAACCTTCATATTTGACACCAAATCAAAGAGTTTTACGGTAACAGAGACTGAATCGTTTTGACTGCAGAGCCGTTCGGCCTGAAGAAGGTCACTGACTGAAGAGTCAGGCTCAGATGCTTAATATAAAAGAATCAGAGGCAATGGATAAGGTCACTCTGTCAAACGGGTCATGATTGACTTTGTTCTAACATGATGGAAAAATTACAGAACAAAAAGCCATAAAAGGCCAAATTCATGGAGATAAAATCACGAAAAAAGACAGAGGGACCATTTACACCGTTTGAATCCAAACCGTGGTGTCGATGAGCTGCTAAATGGTAAATGGTAAATGGCGTATACTTGTATAGCGCTTTCTACTCTCCTTCAAGGGCCCAAAGCGCTTCACAGTCACAGACCCATTCACCCATTCACACACTGGTGGTGGCTCCGCTGCCGAACACTTGCACCAACCTCCCACCAGAGGCAATTCGGGGTTCAGTGTAACACTTGCACCAACCTCCCACCAGAGGCAATTTGGGGTTCAGTGTCTTGCCAAAGGACACTTCGACACATGGGTGGGAGTCGAACCCGCTCACCTCTGATCAGAGTCGACCACCCTACCGCTGCACCACGCCCCCCCAGTTGCTAAACAACTTGTTCTCTGGTTCAAACCCCCAAAGGAGAGTGTAGTTAAAGAATCTTGAAGTAATACAATCATTTTTGCAGTGCTCTACTGGTAGACTTGTGTAGTTTTTCTAAATTTAATTATGATTTTTTTTTCCCTTATAAACAAATTAAGATGTTAAAGTCCAGTTTAGTCCAGATGATTTCAGAGAATAAAACGGAACAAATTAGATGAAAAAAATTTTAGGTGACAAATACACAACTTTACATTAAAGAATGTACTAAATGTTCATGTGAACGGGCTAACATGTGATCTCAATAAGCAGATGTCTCTGGTGTGCCAGTTATTAAAAAAGTGGACGTGAATGAACTCATATTCTGTGGCGGTTCATGTTTGGCTCCATGACGTCTTCCATACTTGGGATAAACTTGGGCTGGATCTGAATTCCTCCCCGACTCCTTCCGCTTCTCCTGACATTAATCTCTCCAAACAGTTATGGAGAAATAGTCTTTACATTCGTATGTCACGACCCCTTGAAGACATCAATAGTTGCCTTTTTTTATGTTAGTGCATAGATGCCAGTGGTAGGAAAATACACAACAATAACAATTTTATAACTTTAAAAAGTCATGCTAAAACAAAAAGTTAATACTTATTTTTAAAGAGGCCCTACCATGATTTTCTTAAGAGTGAACTATATCCACATATATGATCATATATTACCTTTAGAACACTAAAAAACTAATTATTTATGAAATATTAGTTATTATTGTGAGTTTTTTTCCTACTCGTGAGTAAAGCGACTCGATTCCTGAGGCTCCGCCTACATTCCCTTTGCTCTACGCTAAAAAAAGAAGTTTGGATACCACTAAAGCTCTAAATGCCCTCACGACTGGAGGGGTAGGGAGAAGAATTCAGCCTTAGACTCCAGAAGAACCCCAGAATGGAAACACTGATGATAGTTAAGGGCTGGACTAAACCACAGCATCAGTCCAGGTGGAGATCAGGGTGGAGGAGAGCCAGGGAACCATCTATGAATGTAAAGGCAAAATTATGATCATGATTGGCTGAGAAAAAGCCTCATTGATGATGTAGTGATGTAGCGTACCTGGAAGTGAAGTAAAACTTCACTACTAAATACAAACACAAGTTGTTAAATAACTTTCTAAAAAGTCATCCACATATTAAAAAGAAAGTAAGCGCATATTTCTGGCTAATTAAAAGTACAAAAGTTCGAGCGGAAATGTCGATGACAGCAAATCATGGACTTGCATCACTTCAGGTTTCTTTGATGAAGAAACAGCAGCAGCACCTGAGAGCCGTCAGCAGAATCTGTGTCTTCAGAAGAACTCAAGGACTCACTTCAGCACTTACCCAGAGCACCTTCACCTGCAATATTCCCATTTTCTCTGCTGCCTTTAACCAAAAGAGGCTGTTATTTGCTGAGCTCTTTGTGCTCCTTCATGCACCTGCAGCTGGTGACTCAGCTGACGGAGCGGAGGCCTCGTTTTTCAAGAGCCTCCCTTTAATCTGGTTTGGATGACAATGAATGTGAGCGGCGTGAACATCAAAGCGTCTTCAAATGTCATGTGTTCATTATTTATGTGTTGAGTGACTTCAAACCTAAATGTCAAACCGCCGGTTTAGGGATCTGAGGAACTTCATTACAAAGTGTTTAAAGGATTTTCATTCACTAATCTGTTTGCAGATCTTTATTATTTTTTTGTTCTGACATCATATCTGGGATGTTTTACGTCCTGCTGCTGCTGTGCTGCCACTGTTCAACATGTCATTTGGCTCACCTGGGAGGTGGGGCAAAAGATCTAAAGTAGCGCCAGGTATTTAAGTCAGAGGCAGTTATGGGGTCAAATCAGCATCAACGAAAAAATGACTGAAAACTTCAAACATAGACATTGTACCTGGAAAAAAGTGAAACAAGACATTTAAAAAGAAAAGGAAAAATGCTTTGAAAATGTGAATTGAAAAAAAAACTATACATGTAAAAATGACCAATTGAAAAATAATTCATCCATTAGTAACAGATGTTATGAATTTGAAACTTTTTTTTTTACTTTTCTTAATCTTCACTTTCAGTTCTCTGTTTTCAATTTCAATTCTCATTTTTGACTCTTTGCTGCTTAGCTGAACCTAATTTTACATGGGTGGGGCTTTTCACATTTTCATATATTTTCAACAATTTCATATATTCATATTTACACAGATAGATTTGTGTTTTTTCAAAATTTAAAGTTTTTTTTTTAAGTTTTCATTTTTTTTATCCAAATTTTCAAAATATATTCTTTTTTAATTTACAATGTCTTGTTTTCAATTTTTTTCCAGTTACAATGTCTATTTTTCAAGTTTTCAATCTGATTTTTCGTTCACTTTAAGCTGCTCCTGATTTGACCAGATACTACTGGATATGAGAATTAGGGTCTTATCGTGCTTGTTTGGTTTAGTTCTTTTTTCCCCTCCTCAGCAGTCTTTTACTGCTGGGTTTTGTTATTTTAGTTTGGGTTGGACCTTGGTAGTCTTGATTTGGAGGCTTTGTTTATTTGTTGTATTTAGTTTTGCTTAGGCAGCCGTTAGCAGGAGCTGCGGACTCAGACGGTCGACATGACCGGGTCAGCAGTCTCCGTGACTTATTTTATGTTTGGTCAACATTCCTTCTCTTTCTTTGTCTTTAGCCAGAACACTAATTATTTCATTTTATTCTTTCTTTCAGGACACATGGTTTCATTTATTTAATAAACTGTGTTCCTTTTACTCTTACTGGTGTCCAGTTCTTTTGTTATTTTCCCCTTTTGGTTTTTATCCCCTAGACTCTGGGCCGGTTTGTCCGTTGTGTGACAGCTGGAGTGACAAGAACCCAGGAGCAGAGAGAATCAGGCTTGGACTCGGTAATGCAGTGTATGTTATTTAATAAACAAAAGAACCCTCACTGAGGGAAAACTGCAAGAGGACAAAAAAAACTAAAGACTAAGAAAAAACTTAAAGAATTGCGATCCTCAGTGTCAACTAGACCAGGAACCTCACGGTCCTAACAGGGACGCACCGACACTGAGAACAGAAATGCTGCAACTTAAATAGTCTTAATTGCAAAGTGCAGACAGCTGTGC
>NC_050531.1:1073175-1084053 GCF_002922805.2 Oryzias melastigma | reverse complement strand
CCTAGAAGGAGGAGAACATAAGTGAAGACGGCAGCTTTCAGCAGCTATCATGCAGTGACAGACAGCTCTGCTTTTCTGCATAAGCTGCTTTATTTCATGCAGGAATGGCATATGCTGTTATGGCTTGATAACAGTAATTATGTTTTCATGATTTGGTCTGAATGTGCTTTGAACATTTACTTTTCTCAGAAACATTGGTGTTGCAGAAGTGATTCAGCAGCATGTTTGTGCAGAACTTCTGCACTGAGACCATAACGAGCGAGTCATTCCATCGTCTTCGGTTCTCTGAGTGGAGATGTACTGACCATGCAGGCCAGACTGAGATTTATGTGAAAACATGAAGAGAAAACAGCCCAAATGATCTTTACATTCACTCTTTAGATTGGGAGGTTTTAAAGATGAACCGTTTTCGTTTTCAGAGGAACTCTTTAATTTAGGTGTTTATTACTTTTTTCCATAACTGTCATCCACTTGAAGACACTCTGATCATTTGACTCAGCAGAATAGTTTGCAAATAATGTTGGCAAAAGTGGTTTCAACAAAAACACTCTGAAAATGTGAGAAAATAGATTTGAAATCAGAAATGGAACATGGCTTTTAAGAGTCACTTTTTGAGTTAATATCTACAACGAAACCTTCATGTTTTAATCCATGATTTAACGGTCAACGGAAAGTTTAGGAAAGAGGTAGAGGGGCGTGTCCAATAGGGTTGGAATAGGTAAAGGGAGGTTTCAGGTGTGACCGAAGGTGCAGAAGACAGGCACAATACATTGAAATAGCGTCTTCCCGGGCCGCTGCAGGACTCGGTGTTCTGATTGGATTGCTCCCGCCTTTCTCGCCCTTCTAGTCGTCATGATTGGATGTCGTCTTCAAACAGCATTTTTGTTTCGTTTTTATTCGTTGACAAAAATCTCAACTTAATTTAATGTCAATTTAGTTAAAGTTTTCGTGTATGAGCCGGACTTTTAGATTTGTCTTCGTTTCGTTTTCGTTGGGTGAAAACGTCGTTGACGAAGACGATGAAAATTTTTCATGAATGAAGTTAACACTGTATCCAGGCGGTACCTGGAGGATGAAGGAATTGAAACAATTGAATGGCCTTCACCATCCCCTGACTTAAACCCAATAGAACATCTCTGGGACATTATGTTTGGGTCCATTAGGCGCCGCCAGGTTGGTCCTCAGACTCTACAACAGCTCAGGGATGCCCTCACACAGATCTGGGAGGAATGCCACAAGACACCATCCGTTGTCTCATTAGGAGCATGCCGCCATGTTGTCAAGCATGCATACAAGCTGGTGGGGGTCACACAAGATACTGAAAAGCATTTTGAGTTGCACAAATGAAGTTTTGAAAAAAATGGACTAGCCTGCCACATCTTCATTTCACTCTGATTTGATGGTGTCTACACAATTGAGCCTCTGTAGGCTGGAAACTTTTATTTCCATTAAAAGACTTGGCATCCTTTAGTTCTTAAGACACTGCCCTGTCGTTATTTGTATAGATATCCAACTTCATACTGAGATCTGATGTATCTAATGTGTTTCTTTAAAGGGCTCCTTTAATTTCTGTGAGCAGTGCAGTACGTAACAAACCATACACGTTTAAATTTAGTTTGTGTTACAAAAACAAAACCAATTAGGTTAGAAAAACAGGAAGTGCTCTGGGAAAACTGATTCTCCAAAAAGAAATCATGAAATAATCTGAGAAGTGGTGATAAGCCGCACTACTAATTATTCTACAAGACTTTGGCTTCTATGTTT
Source organism: Oryzias melastigma (assembly GCF_002922805.2). Classification (NCBI taxonomy): domain Eukaryota; kingdom Metazoa; phylum Chordata; class Actinopteri; order Beloniformes; family Adrianichthyidae; genus Oryzias; species Oryzias melastigma. Next base: position 1,082,289 of record NC_050531.1, on the reverse strand, counting down.
AACACATAAATGAACTGAGTTTGCATAACTCATTTTTAGAACTTGCTGACCAAAAAAAGGACTTTGGAGAAATCACCTTCTTTCCTGAAGAAGTGTGAGGAAGCTCATTACTCAGGTCAGTTTTATTTACTTCAGAGAGGTGCAGAGCTCCACCAGAACTACTCCCAGAGGAGGACAGGAACTAGAAAGATGGAAAAACATCCTGATGAGTTTCTCTGATCAGGCCTACATTCATGAGTTAGTACAGATCTCACTTTTTATACACTTTTTCATCCATCTGCAGGTAAGTTTAGACAAAAAGTCAATCAAAAGAGAGAGTTTGTCTGTGTGAAGAGCTGTAAACGGAAGTATTTCAGGGTAAATGTTCTTATGGATCCTGCCTCAAACTGTTTTTATGAAGAATAGAAGCCAACATGGTCCATTCCTCCATCAGATCTCCTCTAGAGCAGTGTAGCGTGAAAGGGGGTGAATATGAAGTATTCAATCTCAAAGTTAGTTGAAAAAAATAATAAAATTATCCTCGGGGCACCACCTTCGTAATGAAGGAAAATATTACTCATTAATGATCAGCCGCTACTTCTAATCAATTAGTCAGTCTCTCAACTTTAGGTCATTCAGACCCTTTGAATTGACTTTACCACAAAGAAGAAAAATAATGATATCGAACAACGACGTCCTTTTGAATATTTATTGAATAACATGAGGTTAAGCGAGCAGAAATAATGGACGTAAAAGCATCGAAAGCAATCAACATATGTGGAACATAGAATATAACTTTAACTAATAACTAGAAATAGATAAATGAGAAGAAAAGACATGAAATATTGAGGTGAGAAATGCTAAGTGTGTGGATGCGTTAAGTGTGTGTTGTGCATAAAAAGTGTTGTTACTGAGCTGAGAATAAGATATTCTTAAAAGGAGGAATTCAAAACGGGGCAAAGATGTTACTCTTCAGCCCAGTCTCAGCAAAATGCGTACATATTCCACGATTTGGGAAATACCGTGTATAAAATACGCCAAAACCGTTTTTTGCGTGCCTATAATACGCGCGGTCCTAAACGTGTTAAATGTGTTTTCCGTGGAGATCTGCAGCCAGGCGTAGAAGGAAAGGGAACATGCGGTTCTGCTGGTTCTGCTCCGTTCAGTCACTTAGCTTCTGGGGTGGTCGAACGATTTCTCTATTCCGTTTTGTGACCAAAAAGTATAAGTCGCAAAGCTGGCCGGACAATGAAACTTATCGACTGGTCTAGCATTAAAAATCAGTTTCAAAATAAAAGCATCAAAAATGTTGGAATCAGTCTATGAAATAAACCGGAGACAAAAATGTTGAAAAGGAAGAAAGCGCGCGAAAAAAACGTGATTTTAAGACTAGAAGAACTTAGATGTTTCTGTTCCAGTTCTGGGTTCTGGCTTATCAGCCCTGTTGGCTTGGAGAGGCGTGTTGTTGAGCCTGAAGCCTTGAGAAGGTGTGTAGCCTGAGAAGCAGCTCGCTCTGGCGTGCGCGCCAGGATTTTGAATTTGAGAGGCAGGGCCAGAATCGCCCAATCCGTGGGGATTTGAGGCGTTTTACGATTGGAGGTAATTTGCATGTCCCAATGAGCTCTGTCTATGCAAATATCAGGGGCGTCACCTTATTCTGGTCTCTGGATGTGTTTATTCTTCATGCTAAATTAACAACAAAAGGGGTTTCTATCAAACAAAGTTTGTACAACCCTATATGTGTGTGTGAATCCTGTATGTGGCACATGAAATGCTTCCCAAAGTCCATATAAACACAGAACAGCAATTCTCCAAGCTTTGACGGTTACACAATGAATAATTCACAGATTCTAACCTCAGAGTAGTTGTGGAATCTTCTTCTGTTAGGAATAAAGGTTTGATTACGCACATGTAACAATAGGACATTTCTTGGTGCTGTGGAGAGATGTTTAAGAAAAGTTACGAAGGGTCACGTGTTTCAAACAAAGGACTCTGAGTGTCTGTCGGGAATTCTTGCAGACTCTCCAGGAGGTCAGCCTGCTGGAACCAAAAGATCCTTGAAGTTGACAGCTGAAGTTAGCCAGAGTTTGGAATGCAAAATAGTCAGGGTTCTGGCCCAGTTTAATGACTTACATCCGAGTGGGAGATAGAGGTTTCAGACGACTTTATTGCCCCCCTGCTGGAAGAGGACTCCGTTATCTTGAGAAAAGGCACGCCACATAAAAGTTGGGTGACCAAATGGTCAACACAGTCGTTTCCAAGGGTGGAACGCTACAGTAGTGATGTTTTGAGGCTGTCTCTGAGCAACACTGACTTTCAACTCCCTCCAAAGATTTTCTATGGGTTGAGATCTGGAGACTCCAGGATCTTGAAAGGTTTCTAGTGAAGCCACTCCTTGGTTACCCTGGCAGTGTGTTTGGGTTGGTTGTCATGGTGAGAAATATAGATAACCAGTTCAAACAGGTGCATTAATACAGGTAACGAGTCGAGGACAGAGGGTCTTCTGACAGGAGAAGTTACACGTCTGTGAGAGACAAAACACTTGTTTTTTTGCAGATGACCAAATATGTATTTTACCACAATTTACAAATACATTCTTTAAAAATCAGACAATATGATTTTCAGTTTTTTTAAATCTCATTTTGTCTCTTAGTTGAGGTTAATTTGAGAGAATTTGCACAATTGATGGTAAATGTCATGTTCTGCATCCAAGTGAACAAGTCTTTCATTAGGAGTAATTACAATTCTATTATTTACATTTGTAGAAAAATGTAAAAAATGTCTGAAGAGATGGAAGCAAAAGAACAACATTCAGACTCAAATTCCAGAGTTTTACTGTGTTATACTGAGAGAAGGACAGAAGAAGTTTTTCAGAGAAAATGAAAGAGTACAGCATGAATTGCACCATAAATTGAGAGAGAAGTGTTGTACTGAAAAAATGTATGTGAAACGAGCATTCTGAGCAAATGTCCTCGAGGTTCTCCTGTTTCCGCGGCTGCTGATTGGTTGGTTGGTTGTGGAGGTTCCTCTGCTGTCGGTCACTCTCAGCTGATTGAGATTCTGAATCCGTAGTATTTCCATGAGTCCAGCTGCTGTCCGCTATATCTGCTCTTTCTGTCCTTTTACGTTGTTCTGTTCCCTTTTGTCACCAGCATTTCACTTCCGTCATTTTTTCTTATTTCTTTTAGTTGCATTTTTGTCCTTTTTCTCATTTATCAAAAGATTTTCCATTAAAATTAATAAAACACATCGTAAAAAGGTAATTTTTTTATCGTTTTTGCTGTATTTGACCATATAAATAGGACCTCTCAATCGTTTTCAGTTTTAGACCTCCTTTAGTTTGATTTAAAGAAAAAAAAAATCACATTTTCAGTCACGTTTTTCTTATTTTTTTGGTTCAGGAAAACTGATGACTTTTTCCTTCAATGCTGAACTCGTCAGTTCATCAGTCCACACATGGAAGACAAGCCTTGATACCTGAAGGATGCTTTCACCAGGATTCACACACAAACGCCATTAGGCCGGATTCACCGCGGCGTTTTGTCAGGTGTGTTGACAGAAGAACACTCAGCGGACACATGCATGAAGCGCTCCGACAAAAGCTAAATGAAAGCAGATGTTTGCTTTTGAATAGACGCGGCTCCGGTGATGGGATTGGAAAGAAAACGGAGCATTCTCGGTGCGCCACTGCACAAACAAAGGTTGGGTTGTTTCACAGCTTTGGCGAGAAATGTCACGAAACGAGTCGCATGAATGCAACAGAGTTCATCGTTTTAGCAGGAGAATACTTAGTTTTTGTTCCAAATGTTCAGACTTTTTCTATGTTTTTAAGAGCAAAACTGAACTCTTTTTTTAAACATTATTAATAAACATTTACATTTAAGGAAATGAGCGAGCACACAGACAGAAATACAACAAAATCCCACTGTGTTTGCTTGGATTCGTGCAGCATCTTCGTCTGAGTTTGAGCTCAAACCTAAATTCAGGTTCATCTGATATTATGGTCCATCCTTTAAAAACAAACTGTAGCTGCTGCTTGTTATTCAAATGTCTGTGGCAAAACATGACAGTGGTTTGGACTGGATCTGACAGTCACGTGTGTGACGACGTGGTCTTCTTCATCAGAAACCCATGTCCTCTTCTTCTTCTCTACAAAGCAAGGAAACACTAAAGTTTCCTCCACATGATGTTTTATTCCTTATAATCAAGCCGCTCTCACAGCAGTGGATCTGCTGCGATTTGCATTAAATTCCAAACAATGTTCATCACGCTGTTCCTTCACGGTGACAACTTCCACATGCTCCATCGGGAGTATTTACAGCAGATCATCTCCTGGTGATGCTCTCGCCATCTGGGCTGATTTTTATCTTTTTTTTAAGTTAGGCACTGTGTGATACCATCATAGTTTTAGAGGATTTTATGTGCATTTGTAAGTAGAAGGAAAAATGGAAGAACACGATTTAAGATGGTTTTTGCAGACAAAAAAACAAAATAAAAATGGCTGAAAGACGACGTGTTTTCATTTATTTCCTCTGTTTTAGATCTGGGATAAAAGAAGATCAGTTAGAGGTGTAGAAACAGAAACCTGGAAATAAAAGACACCAAGTTTGTATAAATATTATTTTAAACGTTATTTTCTCAGTGCTGAGGCAATAAAAAGTGGAGACTGGTTATGATAATTGTTTTATTATTACTTTATGAGCATTAATGTATACTCTCATATTCTAGTTTATCTGTAGACTAAAAGCATCAGAAAACACTTTACTTGTCCGTTAGTAATAATCTTTATTGTTTAATATTTGTTTTCAGTCACAAATGTGGTAAAACCTGCTATTGGATCTGATTGACTTTCAGTGTTTCACAGCAGTAAATGCTACATTTTTTTTCATGTTTTTGTGAACTTTTATCTCTGATATCTGATCTTGTGAACTCTTTGTAGTCTTACTGTATTGTATTTGGATTTTCTCAATGACTACTCAGAGTACAACTCCAGAATACCATCCATCCGTCCATCCATCCATCCATCCATCCGTCCATCCATCCATCCATCCATCCAATCCCCAGGAAGGATCCTAAACATTTCCATCATTTCTTTGTTAAGTATTCCCTTACCGCTTTTGTTTTTGTGTTTCCAGAACAGTCACAATCAGTGATGAACTGTCAGGGGGAGCAAAATAAAAATAAATACATTTACAAATAATGTACCTCCCCTGCACTGCACTGACCGGAGCGTCAACTGACATATGAACTCTACTCATTATGTTGATCAACATAAAAGATGAAACCAGGTAAGGCTCGCAGTACACCTGTCTCAAGGTAGAGGGCGCCAGTGAGACCGGATAATGTGAAACCCCGGCTAAAGAATAATTAAATCACCAGAGCCATCTAGATATATATTTTTTTTAATATTATTAGCATCATTTTATCAATTCCACTAGAACCTTTAATATACGACTAATCTAATAGTGTCCACAAGGGGGCGTGGGGAGGCGTTTCTTGAAGAATTTGGGTGGACCTTTGACTTTTGGTTTATCCTGGTTGACATTAACATTCTTCATTTGCTAAATGTTGGTTTCAAACTTCTGATTTGTTTTCTTTTCTTTTTCAAATATGTTTCAAACATTGTTTCCACGTGTTTCTGTGTCTCTGATGAAAGCTGCAGACCAGTGGTAGAAACATCTTCATTCCACTCCTCAGCTCCTCACATATTTACCTCGGTTCATCATTTTAAAAATAGAGCCTGTTTATTGTATTAGCTCATAAATGTAGTAAAGATGTTTGCTTTTTCCATGTTTCTGCCACATGTGTAAATGTTTGCTTTGTTTCTTTGTCCAAACGTTCAACTCGAGGTCCTTCAGAGAGATTCATTTGGATCATGTCTCAGCTGGTTTATTACTTTTTATGTTTAAACTGCATAAATGTTAGTATTAGGTGTCAAAACAACAAACAAGAAATGTCTAAAATCCTCAGAAAAAAACAAAGATGAAGAAAAAAGAGGGAGTTACAGAAAAAAAAGTCTGTTCAGGGAGAAGAAAAAGCTGCTTGGTTTTCTCGTTGTGTTGAAGGAGCACTTAGTTACAATTAAAGCCATTGTGATTAATGCGGTGGAACTGTTTCTAAATGCTTACTTTAACATGTGCACCACCTCAAACATGAATGGGACACAAATCAGAAGAACAGTAGATCAATTCAACCTTTGGATCCATTTAGCTTTACTTATATCCTTGAGTTGAAGGGTTTTATCATAAATGGTCTGATGGAACCACAACATTTTTGCAAGAGAATTCTCCAAATCTGTGAGAAAAACTGAAGCAAACGAGAGAACAACGTCCAAATGTGGATTCTGCATCACATCAAACTGCATGGAGATAAAGTGATTCTGTAAAGCCGAGGAATGGAGGTGAGTCGGACCTTCCAATAGGATTAGAGTCCCGCCGCGATGGGAAATCCACCAAGAAACGGCTCAGGGAGAAGAAAAGCAAGTTGATGGGGAGGCTAAAGAAAAGTCAACATCCATCAGAGCTGCGGCATCCACCTGTGCAGGGGGGAATTTCTGGATTCTCCAACAAAAACTTTTGCTGAGATGCTGTATTTCTGCGGGGTGTTGTTAAAGAGCAGCTTTCACCACCCGCTTCCCAGAGAGGTTTCTAAAGGCAGCCGGAAAAATGCCAACGCTGCGCTTCAGTGCTCGGACCGTATGTGGGTTCTGTTACAGCCAACACAAAAACAGACAATGCGGAGAGTCACCATTTCAGACACAAACCTTCGTATGAACGGACTGAAAACGGCTGCTTCCCACTTCACGTGAATATTTCTCTCCAGCTGACAAGCCTTAGATATTAGTCAGTAATGAAATGGTTAAAGAGCAGAACGGACGATGAGGCCGATAAGCGTCCCTCATCTCCAGAGCGTGCTTCATGTTGATAATGCAGTTTTAATGAAGTTGTGGCGCCCTCACCAACAAGCCCCGGGCTTCTGAACGCGTTTCCCCCAAAGAGGTCGAAGCATTAAATCCGGTTTTTGTTTAACAGTAAAGCTGCAGGTAAAGGCGTCGGTCCACACTGGACGGGTCTCTCTGGTTCACACAAAAATTAATTGAATGTGAGAGAAGTGGCGTTTCCGGCTTTATCTCTGTGCATCCTCCACTCGCCACCGGGCGGGGGGATTCAGGTGTGGGTGACCCCAGGAGAGCCGGCGCTGCAGCTTTGTGTGTCCGTAAGCCCTGTGCTTCCAGAGCAGCGGAGTCAAAGGCGGATTAAGCAGCAGGTCCCTCACAACACGGCCGTCAGACAAGGTGACCCCAGAGAACAAGGCTGTGTTTGGAAGATATGGAGATCAGGCTGGTCATCCATGACTGTCCAATAAAATAAATACAGACATTCTTTCAGTTCCTGTCTATCAGCTACAGTCAGCCGGAGCCGAGCGGCTTTCTAACTGTTGGTCAAAAGTTTCTACTGTTATAGTTGAGGAAATATTTGACATGTAAAACGCCATTCAGATTTCATTTAGCTGGAACATTTCAAAAGGATTTTTTTTTTTTTTTAGGAAATGGCAGAAAAAATACTGAAAAAACCAGATAAAAACATTTTAAAGGAAAAGGCTTTTCAAATATTAAGAACCAAACGTGGTCTAGTTCAAGTCCTCCTCCGATCTCCGCTCCCGTACTACCTTATGCAACAAAAACATGTCGTTTCTATCCAGACGTACAGTTCTGATCCAGATTCCAGCTCAAACGAGGAAAACAAAGACGTTCATGGATCTGTAAGCGGATGGAGCAGAATGGGGCGGGTCACTGAGGCATGGCCCCGCCCAGCGTATATTTTGCGTCACAAATCAACACGTTCTCATTCCCAAGTAGGGTTGGGCACCGATTGGGTGTTATTCCAGTGCCAAAGTGGTTCCGTGGTTTTGGTTTAGGTTCCTAATCGGTGCCAATTTCTGTACTTCAGTAATAAAAAATAACGTCTACATCTTCCTAAATCAGCACATTCTCATTCCCAAGTCGTCAAAAATGGATGTTGTTGTTTTTGACGTGCTGACTGTTGCCATTAAATTAGGAACCAGTACCGGTACCGGTACCCTAATAATGCATTCACAGCGGACGCGACAGGCATGTCGAATTCACGTGTGCCACCTCACTTTTGACGCACATCAAATTTAGTGCTTGATGCCTCTGCCGCGGAGCAACCGCCAAAGTCGCTCTGGAATTCATTTGTTGCCACATCATGGAAAACCTGGAAGATGTTGAGCGAGTAGCTTGGATGTATTTTGGAGAGCTCAACGGAGACGCCGGCGAGCTCTTCGGCGTGTCTGCTTTTACTGGATCATTCAGTCTCTCTTGGTGTAGGCTTTCCTTACAGTACATTGATTGCTGCGCCAGGATTACGAATGTCCTAAACGTTACCTCCGTCTGTCTGTGGCCCCTTTGGGAATTAACCCAAAAACTTGTGGATTTTTAATTACTGTCTCAACTAATGTTTGTATTCTTTTTATTATTGTCTTGATTGGAAATAAAATTATCTTAAGCCTGTGGAGCTGGAGCGCCGCGGCCACTTTGGCTGCCTTCACTGGTTCTATGTTTGCCGGACAGCTGAGCCCTGGTGGGCCTGGTGAGCATCTGCTCAGGGACTGGCAGCTTGAGCGGCAGCGTATGCTAGCTCAGCCAGACGCTGGGTGGTGACAATCACTCACTCACGACGATCACTCGCGTCGATCGACACATGGACGGGCAAGGCGGGAATCAAAACAACAATTTTCTGATCAAGGGTTGACACCAATACAACTTCACCACCGCTGCCCCTAACCTTAACCCGGTATCGGTTTGTGTCCAGTACCGTGTTCAGTACCGGTCCGGTAATGCGGTACTGCATGTGGTACCGGTCAGTGTCCTGTACCGGGTTAGGGTACCAGGCCAGTACCAGTTTGCAGCCTAGAGCTTGGGTGTCTTGATTTAACTGGAACAGCCAGCACATCAAAAAATGGCGATTTGGGACACCCCAAAAACACCAAAAAGTGACGTGGAGGGTCCTTAACCAAACATCAATATGTGACACTTGGGAATAAAAATGTGTTGCACAAATATAATCTTTCTTAAACAGAATTTTTTCTTCTACTCCAGCAGATTCACAACAATAC
>NC_050531.1:1053997-1072759 GCF_002922805.2 Oryzias melastigma | reverse complement strand
TCCAAAATGGTTTCACTTTGCTGTCACTTCTATGTTACAACCAATTACAGTCGAGCCCAAAGTTGTTTAAAATCTGGGCATTTTTAGACGTGAGGATTTTGGTCCTCATGAATGAAAACAGAGACGTGTTTTTTTGTCATATTTTCTTTGGAAGGCATCACTGTTATATGTAATATAAAACTGGCTGGACGAATAAAAATAATCAGGTCAAATTTGTAAATAATTTTGGACCTGACAGCATCTTTACTGTGAAGTTATAATCTATGAGAAATCATGAAAAAGATTCAGAATTGTTTTGTCTTTGAAACCAATCTTTAAATAAAGCTTCACAAGATTCTCCACGCTTTCATTTTCAAAAAACTGGCTCAGATAAACAGACAGCTGTGGTTCTTTTCTTGTTGATTTTTCTCCTAAATTTACAAAATTTTAAGTAGTTAAATTTACAATTTTAAAACAAGAAATTTAAGATAAAAAAGTCAAGTTTTGCCAGATTTAAGTCATAAATATCATAAACTCTGTAATTCAACAGTTACAACTTTTTAAACTTAAATTTATGGGATTTAAGTTTTATTTTTTGGCAAATACCATTTCATAATAAATAGTCATGGGTTGATAAAATCAATTAATCGATTTAAGCTTGATAGATCATTAATCAATTCATAAAAATATTAATCTATTTAGCACATAAAGATAAAGTCCGCTAGCTTGATGCTAACCTATCATGGGATTTCCCATAGGACGGCTAATGCTAACACTCGGTCGTAGACATATATTCTGACTAAATGAACATCTTTATAAACTCACAGGCATTAACTTTACGAAATATTTTTAAAGTAACTATTTGTGGTCTAAAACATCGTTTTTTGCTCATTCTTTCTTCTTCTTATTCAGGAGTAAGTTGTAATGCTATGACACGATCGCCACCTTGTGGCCAAACTGGAACGTCCTCCAGGAGAAGCAGAACAATGTTTATAATGTTGATGATCTGAACATTTTAGTTAGAACTTCTCCTTTAGAGAATCCATGTAACTCTGGATGATATTAACAATCTCATCATTTCACTGATACATTTTAGTAATAAATTATAAATTAATTAATTATAAATTAATAAAAACACACAGTAGATTATTAATGTATTTCTAAATAATTGTGTCTAAATGTGTAAACTGAAAATTGAATTGAATAGAAGAATCGAAAAAATTAAAATTGAATCAAATTGTTTTTGGGAATTCTAAATGATACCCAGCAGTATGTAGAAAAGTATGTACAAAAATTAAAATAATATTTTTTCAAATCAAATTTTCCTTGTGAGTTTTAGTTTTCTGACCAAACAGAAGACCACATCTGATCAAATGAAATGACTTTATCAAGAACAGAGGCATGGAAATCTCCTGGACGATCAGAGTCCTCCTCATGAAGTCATCATCTGTGGAGGTGGGAAGCAGAGTCTGCGCCGATGGCCGTCCGCTGCTGCCGCCCGTGGGCCGGTCTGTATCCATCAAAGCCAAATATAGCCGCTTGTTGACTTCAGAGCAGTAAACTTTGAACAGTCTTCAACTTTTCTCCTTTGTTCCGACACCTTTGAGACATAATTTCTTCTGTTTCGGTTCCCTTAAGAAGCCTCCTGAAATCATGTCAGACTGTTCAAAGAGACTCAGACTGACGCTGCCCTATTTCAGTGACAGGACAGGCAAGGGGGAGTGCTTTTCCTCCAGAACAGGGATTCACTGTGGAGATTCCTTTTCGTCTGTCCTGGGCTGTACAGCGGCGAGGCCTGCATCGGTTCGCGGCGCTCTGAAGCTCGTCATTAAAGTGTAGACGTCAAGAGGGGAGGCCCTGATCTCACAGAGGGAGGCTCTCATCCTTTGCTGTTGGGCCACTAACACTCTGATATCACTTGAGTCAGCCTGCCAAGCGCCATCAGTCTGTGACAGAAATGAGTTGCAGAAATGTTGAAGCTTTTTGAAAACAAAAAAGCTGGAGAAGTCTGCTGTGGAGCCCGGCTCTGAAACGTCATCTCTGCCTTCAGAATCCTCAAACCTCTGTCAGGCCTTTTTAGAAACAAAGTTTTACTGGCTGCTTGCACTTTTCTGCTCAGCATCAACAAGACTTTCAGTTCCACAGTCGTGTTCTCAGTGGAAGTGAGAGTGACGTCACCGCATGGTGACCTGAGCGGGGCCTCTGATCCCTCTAGGAGCTGGGTGTCCCCAACTCGTCTGTTTTTGACATGGCTGTTTGTAAAGGGTCAGCAACCCTCGGGACGCGGTACTGGATCCAGTAATGGATGCACACTGGTCCGTGGGACGTGGTACCATGTCTGTACCAGTTCAGGTCCAGTACAGCATCTAGTCTGGTGTCAGGTCAGGGTATCTGTACCAGGTTTGGGCACCATTGTGCTACGTGTCACAGTACTGGACTGGTTCTGGTTCGTGGCCTGGAGGTTGTGGACCCACAATTTAATGGGAACAGACATCACATCGGAAAACGACGACTTGGGGACATCTAAAACGTCAAAACATGACGTCAGTGTGACCACTCGGAGATGAGGATGTTGTCATGAGAGCAGATTTACACAAAGATTTAGAATATTAATGAGCATCACTTAATCTTGATTAAGTGATGTGATTATTTAATGCTTAAAAAACTGTTATTTTATAGAAACAGAACGATCCACATCAGCAAATGCACAAAGAACACATTAGGTCTCCAAAAACACTCAGTTAAGGTTTTCCAGTTATCCAGTTCATAGTTTAATAGAGATCGTTTACACTAAACACAACAAACTGTCAATAAAGTTGACCATGGACTGTAACGGAGAAATGAGTGAAACATCACCTCTAGAAAAGAGTTTACTCGCAGCTCCAACAAATTTATGCTGATTCTTTTGCAGTTTTGTGCAATGTGGACACCACCATGTTGGAGCCAGACGTCATTAGTACAACTAGAAGATACTGAGCATCCGAAACCAGGAAAAAAATTCTCCGATATTGATGGCCATGCCGGTATTTTTCTTAATGCGGTGGATGTGACATGCACCTCAAAATTATTTTCAATCGCCGTAAATGTTTTTTTTTTTTTTTGAAAGTTTCCTTTTTTTAATAATGACTTAACAAACATAAAAACTGAATTAGGACAATGGTATCAAATAAATGGAAAATAGTTTATGAAAATAAAAACTTCTTGAAATTAAATAAAAAGTGAAGAAGTGAATGCTAACCCTAACCCATGGTGAACTATGAACTTTTTGCTGATAGATAAAAGTTTCAAACAATCCGCAGGCCGGTATCGATCCGATATCAACTTGAGATCGATACTATCAATATTTTGGATCAATCCACCCAGCACTATTCATTAGTAAAGGTGTAGGGGGGAATCCATTCAGGGATATATCGCAATATTTCATTTGATTGAAAATGCTGACAAGGTGATACCTAAATAATTATTTATGAGCTACATTTAGAATTGTTGGAAAGTATTTCATTTCCTCAGTCATACTTTTGGAACCTTATTGGCAAAGACTTTTTGGGCTTTTTTTTTTTCTACTGAAAAATATTTTGTTCAAGAAAAAAAAGGTTCTTAATTTACCGAAAGAGAAGCAGCATGCATTTGTGGGTAAAAGCTACTTGTATATCAGATACAGCTGCAGTGCTTAATGTTGTGATCATTAAATAAAAGTAATTTGAACATTGTATAACCATGAAAGTAGTATTAATATTCAGGAAGATTTTTTTTAAGTCATGATCAAAAAGAAAAAAAAAGAGTGAAATTATGTTGCCCTGCGACGGACTGGCGACCTGTCCAGGGTGTACCCCGCCTTCGCCCATCAGTAGCCGGGATAGGCTCCGGCACCCCGCGACCCCGAAAGGGACAAAGCGGTCAAGAAGATGGATGGATGGATGGATGAAATTATGTTTTGGTACAGTTATCAATCAATATACTTTATACTTTATTAATCCCACGGAGGGAAATTCATTAAAGAATGGGATTTATCTTGGGATACATATCGTATCGTGAGCCAAGTATCATGATATGTATTGTTCTGCCAGACTCTTGCCAATACACAATCCTAGTAACAGTGATTGGTTGGAGTTTCTATGGCAACCCCTCTCTCAAATTAGGCTGCCGTAAGGCCACATCCCTTCCTCTTTTTTTTATTTTATTTTCCACATCCCTTCCTCTGCCCTGCAACAGACTGGCGACCTGTCCAGGGTGTACCCCGCCTTCGCCCTTCAGTACCCGGGATAGGCTCCGGCACCCCGCAACCCCGAAAGGGAAGAAGCGGTCTGGAAGATGAATGAATGAATGAATGAATGAATGAACATCCCTTCCTCTTTTTTTAAATTTTTTTATTTTCCACATCCCTTCCCTCTGAAAGCTACGTGAAACTAGGGCTGGGTATCGCCAATAATTTCCAGAATCACTTTAATTGACCAGAGCCTAAATCGATTCAGATCGATTTTATCAGCCCAGTCCTACTATAAATCTATTCATGTGGGGGCCAGCAGGCTCCACCTTCCTTTATTGAGGCATCTGATTCATTTCCCTACTGTAGTCTTCTATGGGATTTAGCCGTTTTGGAGCTAACGGGTATTTCTTGTCTGAAACACCACTTTGTTTATTTATTTATTTAAACAGGGACAGTGGACAGTAATAGTCATTTCTGTATCTGTGCCAGTGTTACCTGCAAAGCCAGTTTTCAGTTGTAGCCACTGGTCGAGGTGAAGGTTTGCAGTCAAGCACTAAAATCACTTGAAATCAACGATAAAAATGACAAGTCAGAAAAGGCAGTCTCTACACATTTAATCAAAAAACATACATCTAAAACTGATAAATTCTTAATATAATGAAACCATTTGATGATCAGAATGTGATGTACATCCAACACTGATGTATAATGTTTACATGTGTTCAGTCCAGTTCTCATGTACAGTCACTGGTCTGAACCTGCATCAAACAGCTGAATGTTTCTGAGTTTTCTGGCCACCCAAAGCACAATAACTCTTCTTCTGAGAGGAGTTATCTTTGTTCAGCACAAGACCAAACACGGTTCAGACTCCAAGTTCAAGACTTTGTCCAAACTTCAAGACCTTGAAGAAATCATTGTGAGGCTGAAGCGAGTGAAGCAGACCATGCTGTCTTCACAGACGGATTTTGAATGTGAAGAAAGAATGAAAAGACGAATTTATAAAGAAAAATATAGTTTAGGTTTTTCTTGGAAAACAACATTTGTAAAGAGTAGTTTTTATTTATTGTGGGAGAATGAGCAAAAAGGACACAAATGCTCCATCCTTGGTTCAGTGAAAAACACCTCCATCGGGCTTAATTTTCCTAAAAAAAATATGACAAAAAAGATAATAAACAAACCTAAAACATTTACAGGATCATATTAGAGCTGCTGATCAAACGTTCATTTTTTATTTTTATTTTTTACCCCCACAGCATTGTGCAAACCCAAAAATTAATATGAATAAGATCAAATAAAACATCAGAAAATAAACCACTCTAGATTTCCATCAGTTCAGTGGAACATGCAGGGAGAGAATTATATCAAATCAAATTGATATAATTGGCCTAATTCCCCTGGAGCCGCTGTAATAACCTGTGGAGTAAAACACATTTTGTAAAACATGTTTTTGAAGTGCCTCCAATGAAAATGAAGCAAATGTTGAACCACGTCTAATGTTATTGTGGCAGCTTTTGGAAACACAGAAATGAGAATCATTTGGGTGATTAGAATCAGGAGAAATGTAAAATAAGAGTAAATGTTCCATTTACAGCCGGCAGTGACAGTTCTGCACGAGCTCCAAACAGGGTCACTGCTGAGTCAGCACTACTGAGCTCACATTCATCAGGACACTGGACTCATTTACAAAAAAACAACATGAAAGTGAGACAAAGACGCAGAAGTAAAAGGTTTAAAGGAAAATGTTGCTCAAATAAAGCCTGAAAGTCAAGTTTGTTTTTATTTCTAAGGTGCTTATGTTCTCCAATACTTAAAATATTAATTATTTTGTGTCCCTGAACATTTTCAGCCTGATGCATTAAGATAAGTTTGACATAAATCTTCAAAAACATAAAAAAAATGTTTGGGGGTAAAAAACACTTTAACTGACGCAACATTGAGAAAGCTGTTTTAAATCATGAAACTCCTACTGTCTGATTTATGAATTCATCAGTTTAGTTTCTCTTTTTCAGAAAAAAACATTTAAAAAAATCAGTTTCTGTTTCAAACACATTAATTAAAATATCTAATTTAATTAAAATACCTTTGAAAAGAAGAAGAATTATAAAATGAAGTCAGATTTTTCCAAGTACTAAACGTGTTAAAATATTCTACTGGATATTTTTACAGAAACGTTTAAACCTGAAACGACAGCAACAGTAGAGACTCTTAAAATAGTCAGATAAGACGTGTTAAAACTAATGAAGTTTCACTGTAATGAAGCAGAGAACCAGCTCAGGAGATGACCTGTGGATTCATAATCTCTGAAGGGTTTTAATTAATGACAGAAAGACAGTTTACTCATGAAAGATGCTTCAAGTTTAACAAGAAACCTGAGAGGCTTCTTTGTAAAATGAAACCCTTAAAGAAACTGTGAATTTAATTGAACTTCAACTATTAAATATACAAACAAGCAAAAAAAACAGTTGAACTCAGTGTACCAAATTGTGTATTTATCCGTTTGATTTCTGGACTGGAGAAAAGGATTTTGTCCTCTCTGGGTGGGTGGAGTTCTGCTCCCTCAAGGGGGAGGAGTGTAAATATCTTGAGGTCTTGTTGTTCAGATTCACGAGTTAAGGAAGATCGAAGCGTGAGATTGACAGGCGGATTGGAGTAGCATCTGCAAAAATGTGGTCGCTGTAGCGGCAAAACTCGGTTCCAAGTAGGAACCGTTATGATTTACACGGTCCCTCAAAACCGAAAGAAGCTGCTGTGATTGGTTCCTCGTTTCAGTGCTTAGTTTCATTGAAGGTCTATTTGTCTTTGTCCCCTATTTACCCCTCTCTCTGGTTAATACAGAACACCTTCCATCTCAGCCACAGAGACACAGAAACACAGTGGAAGTGGCTGTTATCTAAACACACCCCCTGAGTGATGCAAAAATACACAATTTGAGCCTTAAATCTCCATCTGCAATAAAAAAAAACTAAAAATTCAACCTGTCTAAAGCTGTAAAGGTTACAGTATATTGTCAGTCGACAAATCATTTTTATTAGCTTTTTAGCTCATGTTTTTCCAAATCTTCTGTTTTTTTTGTTTTTGTTTTTTTCTTCTGATCCCGGTTAAAGTTTATCTTAAAGGAGGCAGAAAAATCTAAACTAGTTTGATCACATTTAAAGCTGGTTGACCACTTTGTAGAAACTTTTCTCTTTATTCTGATCCAAAAAGACAATAATCTTTAGAAATGAATTTAAACGTAATGATGTTAATGCGGTAACAGCTTTCTGCACAGTAACACTCCCATAAGGTCAGACAAGTCTCACATTTCAAGTGACTTTCAGAAGAAAAATGTAAAACGTTTTGCAATAAGATTTATTGCTTTTAGCAAATTATAAAAGTCTGAATTCTTAAATTATTTGCAATTATTTGCATACAAATTGACATTATTACTGTACACATGAAGTGAGCAATATTGGTTGATGAATGCGAGTTGCAGGAGATATTTCACACAAATTGATACTGGACCATTGTGCACACATCTAATGAGATATTGCTCCGATTGCCTTGGGGCCTGCAGCTCCATAAACGTCTCTGGGAGTCAAGGAATTATGTGGGTTTTTTTCCATCTACAGTGTATCACCTCGTGTGAATATGTGTTTTAGCGAGCCCATATGTTGGTCATTATAATTAGAATTTTTAATTGGATTGCCAGTATGTTGCTGCAGAGTTCTATGGGGTCCAGCAGCAGAAACTAATTAACTTCATAAATCTTCCTTTCCTCTGAAATGCATGTCGAGTGTTCATTACTTAGTGAACCCGTTAGACACAGACGGAAAACATGTTCGTCTGTTTGAAAAAAAAACTGTTCCCATTTCATGGAACCGCACAGCTGGAAGAACGCTGCTAAAACGCAGAGTCTGCAAAAAAAAACACAATTTAGCACCTGTGGCTTCAAATGGAACACGTTTCTGTAGAAATAAAGAAAAATCATGTTGTTTTTTTAATGCAGTTGTAAACATGATTTAACCTTCACCTCTGACGGGTGTGATGTCACAAACCTGTTTTTGACAAACTGGCCTGCAGGAGAACGTAGAGCTGAGGACTGAACAGGCTGTCAGGTGAAAGACCACGACCCGGTTTCAACAGAACACGGCCGTAGACGGTCTTCATCGTGGAATGTTCTGACTCTTCTTCCTCATCTCCTCCTAACAGCGAGATCTAAAGGTTTAATTTGATCCCACAGATTCATGAGCTGCCATCACAACATTAAAGCTGTTTCGTGTCGACGTTGTGGCTGTTGGGGGTAGCTGTGCGTGGACATCGGAGGTGTCATGTTGTGATTAATGTGAGAGGGAAAAAGGGAAATGTGGACATTTTTCTTCTCAGTTTCTGAACGCTTGTCTCATTCTGTGACATGTTGAAACCAGAGAACGTTTATTGAGAATAAATTATCAGAGAATCTAAAGTGGAGACAAATTATTGCCGTTTGAGCTCCGAGCAACTCCTGCATACAAAAACATGACGCTGAGGTTCAGCCAGCTTTGCAAAAACATCCTTCAAAACAGGAAGCAGCAGCTTTAGACACAGATAATAAAGTTGTTGACACAATGGATTTAAATTACTTTATAAAATACCAGTTTAACAACGTTCATGTCGTTTTATTTTGCTTTATTTATCTTTACCACCTTAAAAGTCAGACGTAGCTTAAGCTAGCGTCTGGTTGTTAGCCTCCACTTTGATGTTAAAGTGAAAATCTTAATAAAGTTCAAACATTCAACACAGAATGAAGATTCAGTCAAAAAAAGTTTCTGATTTGTGGAAAGTTGTAAAAGAGAATTTTATTAGAGCAAAGCTGAATTAGATTCATAAACTTTAGCTCAGAGAATGTTCCTTTGTGTTGAACAAATAATGAATGAGGATTTATGTGAACACAAAATATGATCAATCCGTTTGTCCTGAAAGATAATCGGAGTCTGGATTGGTGTTAAAATGCCCCCAAAAAGGAAAGGTCATGTAATGTTTTCTTTAGTGGATCAGAAACAACTTCTTCAAAACAACTTTTCTGTATTAATAATTCACAATGTGTATAAAAAGAAAATCTACTGATATTTTTAAACTTTTTTAAACTTAACTTCTTGTAGTATCCTTTTATTTGAAACAGATTTTCAGAAACTTCAGGTTCATGAAAATATTGTCTGATGTAAAGCAGCCTGTGGCCTTCTAGAGGTTGAAGACACTGATCTAAACTACTCTCAATACGTCAGGGATGTTGTGATAAACTCAGAGGATGTCGTACACAAAGCCACAGATCCAAATGAAACTAGTGTTTCTCCTCATTCATTATTAGTAATATCATAGGAAACATAATTAAAGTCCTCCTGTAGAAAACAACATCCCTAACTTACCTTATTGTGAGTATCAGTGGTTTTAGTTTTCTCATGGCAGATCTTCTGTTTTGACTCAATTCTGGTTTCCTGTCCTAAATTTAGTTAAAATCTTGTTAAAATTTAGTTTTTTGGTTTTGAGTCTTTAAGCTGCATTTGGATCCTCATCATCCGTCATCTCAACAAAATCAGATTTCCTGGAATAAATAAGTGTGTCCATCTGAGAACATCCAGTGCAGTTCTAACACTTTACCTGCTTTTCATCTAAGAAAGCTGAGAAACTCTTGAGTGAAAAGACCTTTTATTGGATCTCTCTTGGAAACTCATTGAGACAGAAAGTTAAAGTGGGGAGTGGTTTGACTCTATAATTTAAAGGGACTTGTATCCTGGTGACAATGACAGGAAAATGAACATCGTGGTAACAGAGCCGGTTTCATTTCTGTGAGGAATTTTTCATGTCTGTTATAAAATGAACAAGTCACTCAATTGGGCACATAAATGCAGTTTAGTGGAGAAAGTAGCACAAAATGTAAATATTTAAGAAGTACAAGACACAAAAGACTTCTGGAACAGACTTCTTCCAGCTTTTGCCGGCCCGGCCAAGTCTGCCACCAGAGGATGTTCTGAGACGTTTGAAACATTGAAGTGAAGAATATGTCAATCATGTGAGGGTGAATGTGAAGTTTAGCAAATCGTTTTTTTTACTTCTTTTGAATGACTAAAGAGAGGATATGTGACAAACTAGGGCAGGGATGCTGTGAAACACGTCTCACAGGACACATGGGAGGATGACAAAGAATTCCTGAAGAGGATATGAATGTTTCAAGTCGCCTCGGTGACTGTGGAATAAACAGGCCAGAACAGGACAAAAGACGTTTAAGATGCACAAGAAGGTATCAGGACATCTATCTCAGTCCAAATGTTAAACTTGTGGTCAAATGTTAAAATAAAATAAAGAAAATGACGTTATTTTTTAAAGACATAGAGGTCCCTCAGTTTGATTTGTTAATTGTTAATTTAAGAGTAAACACTGAAGATATTTAATAATTAAAGGATCCGTCACTCAAGCTTCCTTTTCTGCACAAATGTGTCAAAGAACTCCATTTACAGATTAAATAACGCTGCAGGTTATTGATGAAGAAACATTCTCACTCTTGACTCGTCACATACGGACGTTTGGTTAAGAACCCTTCGCATCACTTTTTGGCGTTTTGGTTTCTCCAACTTTTTGTTTTTGACATCCAGGCTGTTCTCATGAAATCAAGGGTCCCCAACCTCTGGGCCACGAACCGGTCCAGTACCGGAATGTGGAGTGCACCAGTACCTTAACCTGGTACTGGTCCGTACCCGAGTCAGAGTACCAGTACTGGACACATCTTGAGGATTAGTCCACGTCTGGTACCACGTCCGGTACTGCTCCCGGGAACACCCAAATCATAAAAAGTGACATGGACGGGTCCTTACCCAAATGTCCACGAGTCGGGGATGACCACGTGTTGGATGAAGTGTCCACCTGTTTGGATCCTCCGTTTTTCTCTGTCGGAACCAGTTTATTCATCCGTGGTACAAACAGAACTAAACAGAGAGAGTTCTCCCTTTACCCCTCCAATTGTTGGGGCATTTAAAACAGGGCTGTCCAAACTACGGCCCGTGGGCCAGATCCGGCCCCCTCCACATCTGACCCAGCCCCCCCAAAATACTAGTATGAATTTTTTTTTTTCAATCTGGCTGATGGAGACCCACATAGAACATGACTTTTCATTCCACCCTTCTCCAGTCTGAACTATGACGGGAGAGGATAGGCTAATTATTGGTTTAATTTTTAAAATGTTTTAATATTATTTTTTCTGTGAAGATTACGGAAAGATTTATCCAAAATTTAGCTATGTGTGGCTTTCTGGAAAACCCCAAATGTTTACGTTTAGGCTGTGATTGTTACGCCTTTTCCGTTACCCTACAAACCGACCCCCACGAGAGAAGAAAACAGTTATGTGGCCCTCACAAGGAAAAGTTTGGGGACCCCTGATTTAAATCATCGTCCAATTTTTCTTTTCTTTTCTTTTTAAGGGGAAGGCAAAGGGACTTTGTATCCTTCCACTGGGGCGACGTGGATGTGCTCTGAAACACAGAAATGTACATTTAAGTGTAAACAATGACTTTTTACAGCTATAGAAACAATGTCATGATGTGTTTTCCAAGCGCTGGGAGCTGCGCGTTAACGTAGACGACCAGCGACTACTGATGATGTCATTGAGGGTCGGTGAGATCCAAATTTGAAGTCACTTTTTTCTATAACTCTCAGTTTGGAAGACTAAATGTAGGAGAATAGTTTGCATTCAGCCTAAGTAAACTGTAAACAGTACTGTAAACTGTTTTATACACTACTAATCTCCACGTCAGAATACACTGAAATTATATTGTTTGCAAAAAATGGTTGAAAAGTTACAGTACTTAAAAAAATGTCACCACTTGAATAACCAAGTTTTCTTTTCCAGAAGAAATTAAATACTTATTTGTAAAATCAATCACTTTATTTTTTAGCACTTTTTCTCAACATGTTGTTGAACACAAGGTGCTTAGAAAAAAAGACAAATATAAACATTACTTTAAAAAAATTAATGAGACAGGATAAAAAGCAACAGCGGAATAAAAAAAAAACTGTACGTTTAAACAAAAGATAAATAAATAAATAATATATTATCACAAAAACAGCCGCTAAATATGCAAGAGTATTAGTACATATCAGTAAACATTTGTAAATGTTGATATTTTTGCTATTGTTTGTAAAATAATAATAATTATCAAGAGTTTGAAAGGTTGAAATAATTCTTATTTCACTCTTAAGTATAAAATAAAGAAGTTGAAAATAAATCCCAATTACATTACCCCAAAAATGAAAGAGAACAAAACAAGTTTAATCATTTAAGGACATTGATTCTTATAGTGTATTTATACTTTACAAAATGAGAATATAGATGTGTCGATGAAACACCAACATGCTGAACAACAGACTCGTTACATCGTGACTGATGAGGCTGTTAGAGTCCTGACGAGGAAATATGTGGAATTATAGAACTGATGACATAAAACTGAAACCAATTACTAGAACTCATTGATTGATAAATATAATAAAGAAAGCCACAAAACAACTCTCATTGGAATAACATATGTTTTTATTTATTTGGTTTTGTTTGTCTTTTTCTGAAATTGTAAAAAAAAAGTCAGAATAAACACAAATCAGCTTCTGTTGGCTCCCCTCCTGAGGCTTGTTTTCTGTTATGGTACGATGTTTTTAGGGAAATGTAATTCTAATGAAATATTATTAATGACTTTGGAACAAAGATTTAAGTAAATGCTCCTTTTCTGTAAGCAGCGACCGAGTCTAACCGATAGACTGTATTAGTGTACAGAGATTGGATTGCAGTAATTAAAGCCCGTCCTGTCTGGAATAATAAACGTCCTGCAGGAGTCTGCTGCCAGGCCAGCATCCCCCCCTAAAAACGTGCCTGCAGCCCATTTGTAACTTTGTTTTCCACACAGCTGCCCAGTTTTTCAGTGTCTGCATTGATTTTCTTCAGACCTCTTGAAGGGAACAAGTGTTGTGGCCGCATCAATTCAGAACTTGTGTGAATGCTTTTTGAAAATAGTGACGTAATTTACTTTAAAAAAAAGTGGGAATTTCTTAAAGAACTATGAAAGAGTGCTGAAGTTGACCTAAATTTCTGAAAAATGTGTAGTAAAATTGCTTAAAAATTACAATTTTGCCAAAAAAATATTTAGTGTGTTGCCTAAGTATGAGCTAAACTCTATAAACTAGCCCTAAAACGAATAGTAGATGCTAAATTAGCCAAAACCAGCTAGCTAAACACTAGTTTAACTTCAAAATAGTCTTAAATTCTTCAGTTAACTAAATTAGTCAAAATCGTTAGCCTGTTACTAAAACAAGAGCTAATCTAGAAATTATCCTATAAAACCATCAGTGGATATGGCATCAAGTTATCCAAAATTGTTAGCATGTTGCTAAAATATTAGCTTAACTCTAAATTAGCATAAAAAAAGCCTCAGTGGATGCCATATTTGCCCAAAAAGCTAGCAAATTGCTTAAGTATTAGTTAAAATCTGAAGTAGCCGAAATTCCTCAGTAAATTAAATTTGTCAAAATCGTCGGTGTGTTGCAAAAAGAAGCTAAACTATAATTAGCCTATAAAAACCTCAGAAGATACCAAATTGACCTAAAACATTAGCATTTTACTAAAATATTAGCTAAACTCTAAATTAGCATAAAAAACTCAATAGATACAAAATTAGCAAAAAAAGAAAAATCTAACACATTGCTTGAATACTAGCTAAATTCGAAGATATCCTAAAATTCCCCATCAAACTAAATTAGTTAAAAACTTTAGCCTGTTGCTAAAATAGAAGTTAAACTCTATATTAGCTTAAAAACCCCAGTAGATAGCGAATTAGCAAAAAACGTTAGCCTGTTGCTAAAATAGAAGCTAACCCATATTTTTTGAAAGCCACTATAAAGGATGAAAACAGCCCATCAATATATTTTAACTCTTGTTGCTAATCTAATAAAAAATACCAATTTGAAGACGAATATAACGAAGAAT
The DNA here is from genome assembly GCF_002922805.2 of Oryzias melastigma. Lineage (NCBI taxonomy): Eukaryota > Metazoa > Chordata > Actinopteri > Beloniformes > Adrianichthyidae > Oryzias > Oryzias melastigma. The sequence continues at coordinate 1,058,597 of NC_050531.1, read as the reverse complement.
ATATTCATAGCTACTGTTGTCACTGTTTTCTAATCAGGTTTTACTTCTTACACGTTTTTTAATCCTTTGTTTTTCTTTACATCCACATTACTGAACGAGATTCAAGTCTGACAAATTTACAATGATTACAGCAAAAGTTTCCCAGCTTTTAAACACAGTTTGTGTGATCAACCAACAAAACGTCTTGACGTTTAACCCAACAGCTTTCAGAGCAGCTTAATGAGGAACGGCGAGGTGGGGAAGTGAAAAGCACTTCATTATTTATGAAACTGCTGGATGCAGCATCAAACAGAGTGACACCAACTGCACAGAGAATCCACCGCAGTCAGTCAGTCAGAAACTCCCGGCTCCTCAACCCAACGCTGCTCTGCTGCCTGGGAACTTCCAGAGAATTCTTCTGCTTTAATGGAGCTCTAACTCACAGCTCATAACCTCCATCACACCTCCACGAGTGCACGGCTGAGCGGGGGTGTCGGCTCTTACAGCAAGTTAACAAGCAGCCTGTTATTTATGCCTTTAATGATCAATTAAGAAGCACGGATGTCACAATGCGAGACTAGAGCCCAAACTGGGCAGACAGGAGGAAGAAGTGACTGCACAGAACAACACACCAACAGGAAACTGACAACAGGTTTATAAAACACGGGCCAACTCAAGTCATCACAAGTGCTTGTTGTTGTTGATACTCTCAAAGTATTAGTCAAGTAAAACCTGAAGAGTCCATTACTGTCACCAAACAGAAAAATCTTCACCTGCCGCAGTCTTCTCTCAAAGAATAATTAATTCTTTGTGAGGAACCAGAGAAACGAGATCCGAGAATACAGAGAACCGCTGTCATGACGCACAGCTACGTCTTCGGTTTACACCCAGCATGCACCTTCATGGTCCAACACTCAATGGAAACCCTCACTAGAATTTTTACGGATCATTCTAACCAGCCAGGAGCAGACCGGTCCGGTCCAGACCGTTCAGTGGAAATGAGGCATCTGTGACCCAGTTTGATGACTTGAATAATAAGAATAAATAAACCTTTTTAATGTAAAGTGTAATTTCATTAAGGACGATCTAACTCATCTTCAGGTACGCTGGGATGCTGATTCTTCACTCCACATGTCATTTATCAGTTAGTCCTCACTAAGGAAAACAGGTTCAGGTGAACTCAGTCTGCTCTGATGTCTAACACACCAGAGTAACATACAGAAGGATCTTGTTGGAGGTTTAAGTATTTTATTTTCAAGTTCCTTTGTAAACTGGTGTAAAAAACAAGCCTGACCTTTAGACATTTGCAGACAGGCTCAAAAACTGACTGAAAACAACAGAGAGTTTTGTTTTTTTTGTCCATGAAAGTTAAAATGTGGCTGATGTGATCGTTGCTCTGAAGCAGCGTATAAATTCAAGGCTCATCTTATTGATAAACATTGCCTGAAGAGAACGAGGCGGAGACAATGGAGAGGCGGCGTCCTCCAGATGAACTTTTACCTTGAAGTGGCGCCTCGAGCAGAACGATTCACCTGGAGATGCACACGTTCCTGACGACCGCAGGACCGGGACGCTCGTTCGGGTTTGACGTCAGGGTCCGAAAAGCATGATTGAAGCAGAAGAGCAGCCACTTGTGGAAAAATATCAGTTCTCTGCAATAAGCAGAAACATTCTTGTTTATTTAGTCTTTGCTGCTATTGACGACGGTGACTTCCTGTTTGTTTGCATCTACAGGTTCAGGTTAGATTCTAAAGAACATTCGTCTTTACCAGATCTAATTCCAGTAAAAATGAAGAGAATCTTCTCATATCAAGTGTGACCCGGTACACTTGTTTGGTAAAATCTACACAGTTCTGACACGCATGACCACGTGCACCGTCGTGTTTATCCAGACTGAACCGATTGGTTCAACTGCTCTGTATCGACGAGAACCTCCACACTGAAACAGGAGGTCAAACACTAATCCTGCTTTTAACCATCAAGACGAAGAAACATTTCTACTGAGAAGAAGTGAAAGAACAGAGGGATGAAGGACTTGAGAGGAAGAGTGACGAACTAATGAAAAAAGGAGCTGAAATGACCTCTGGTGTCCCCGTAAAGCTCCGGTTTACTTTTGTAATCTACTACAGAGCAGCTTAGAGGGAAACTCACTCTCTGCTTCTCCAGATCTTAGAAAGGTGACACCTGAGAGGATCAGATTTTGTCTGTGAAAGAAATGTCAGGTTTCTGCTCAAGTGGTCCTTCCTGCTTTGTTACGAGCAGCACGACGAGTTCAATGGAAGATCTTTGGACTTCACCGAACGAGCTCCTCAGTAATCATGGAAGGTAGGAGGATAAATGATTTATTAAGAGGGAAAAACTAAATTTGGTCTTAAACTGTGCTGCTGTGGGGGTGGTATGAGGTGCTTTATTTCATGTTTGTATTATAATCGAGAGTCAAACGTGTTTTAAGTGTTTGGTTCAAGAAAGTTCTCTTTAAACAAAATACAAGTTGAGCATAATCTGTATTTCTCTCAGTCTACAAACCTGCTGAGCGCACGGCTCGGTTTACCGAAGCGATAGAATGGATCCCTCCAGGTGCAGATTCTTCACAACATGAACAAACGTTGTCTCCAGAGAACTTCCTCCTCCTGCCAAGTCCAGAGCATCATTTTGGAAACATGAGCAACACTGAAACGCTCCACATAAGTTCATCCCAACACTAATAATAAAAAGTATGTTTAATGTGCAGTTAAAAAAATATATGTCAATCTACATAATGAAAAAAAACGTAGATAATATTCAACTTGGTTTAAGGAATCATAGTGTTACTAAAACATAGAGGAAACAAATACATATTTGTCATTATATATATATATATATATATATATATATATATATATATATATATATATATATATATTCCAGATACGTGACAAATCCCACATTTGTTTTGGTAGACATTCAAGTAATCAACATCATTTCATTTTACAATTTCCAAGTGTCATCTACTGGTGAGGATGGACCAAAGAATCAGTCAGAGAGGACAGCAGAAACATAAAAAACTTCAATCAATAAATATATGTATCAAATATACATACTTTCTGAAACAAAAAATATATTTCGGATATTGCTGTAAAACATTTATTCAGACTGAACCCATTTGGTCCTCTTAAAGTGGATTCAGAACAAAGTTTTAGTCTAAATATCTCTGACAGACCTTTCATGTCATTTCTAACTGGACTGAACTTCGGTTCACTCTGAGATTCCTCAGTCTGAACACTATTCATGCTGAGACCGGAACAACTGAACCAAAAAGGCCACCATAGACCGTCATTAGCAGACAAACGTGGAGCAGCGATGCAACAGCAACGCATGAAAATGTGTTCAGATAAATGCAGGCTCATTAAAACAACGTTTAACCTGATCCTTCTCACTGTTTTCCTGACAATCTATACGTCATAAATCCTCAGTAGCGTACCTTGTAGTCGTAGCGTCCTCAGTAACCATATTGGACTGTCCCAAAGCAGCAGTAAAAAGTGTCAAACCTGACCTACATACAGACGTTCTATTGGTCAGGTAAATAAAAAGTTTAAATACGTGAACTATCTTGATAAGTATTTGCAAAGTACAGCTCCTCCATCTTTCTCTTTTTGTTTTGACCTGCCTGCATGACTGCTGGCCAATGACTGAAGAGATCTTTTGTCACATGATTTTGTTCACATAACACCCGACTTGGTAAGGAGTATGAGTTGTTTTGTTTATCGTCTTTGGTCCAGAGCAGAAATCTGTGGTAGATTCCAGTCTGAATACAGACCAAACACAAGGTTTAGGACTCGATCCGGACCGAATTCAGTGGACTTGGACTGGAACAACTCATTTTACCAGTCTGAACACACCCTTAAACTTTGAGAACCCCAGTAAACACGACAGATGAATAGCTATCATGGTCAACCAACACTGTGCTCTTCAAAATGAGGTCATTTGAACACCTGAAGTCACTAAACTAATTACGTCCAATATCTGGGCTGATAAGACAATAAAAAAATACTTTTTTTATTTTGACACGATACTGGTCCACAAACTGATAATGATGCCAGCAGAGTTCACAATATATTTTTATTGCATTTTCAATCTCTAACGGCCAAAACGAGGGGTTTGCTCTCCAACCTTCTGGAGTCTCCATCTCCCCCTCCTCGTTATTGTTGACCGAGCAGGAGCTCCAGAAAACCTTTCCATGAACAAGCACAGCAACATCAAGGTGCTGCTCTGAGATATCAGAGAACTCAGGAGGGTTTCTATCCTGCAGCCGAGAGAAAGAGGAGAACTGCAAGCAGATCAGGTGAGCCTCTGAGGCTGCAGAAGCAGGAATCCGCTCAAAGAGAGCAGGAATGTCAGAGTTAGCAACCTGACATTAAAGTCAAAACTCCGGCTCAGGTGGTTTTCTGCTGAAAGGCCACACTGTGTTATCCTCACTGTTAGATCAGATGGTTAAAATAAAGGGAGTTTTCTAAGTAAGTACAGGTTCTTCCTGTTTTTGGTTCAGTACACAGACTGATGAGTTAAAAAATATTAGAAATATTTCTGTGGTTTGTCTGTGTGTATCACAAAAGCCTTCAGCTCCTTTGAATTATTACAATGG
>NC_050531.1:1014498-1053864 GCF_002922805.2 Oryzias melastigma | reverse complement strand
GGCTCTGGTGAGAGGAGTAATAACCACAGAATATGGTGAGTCACGCAGCTTGAGCACTTCATGGACAGTCCTCATATGAAGATGCATCGGCATGTGCACCTTTGCTGGAGATGAATCACCGTGCAGCGGGAAGCAGAACAATATGCTGATGAGTGATGCAGGAGATTGAAGGGGAGCAGAGAGTTTTCATTGGCAGCTGATGAGCTTATTGATCAATGCTGGCGTTGGGAGCGGCTCCTCAGAACCAACCAGACTTTCCCTTCAGCTGTTTGCATATTATGAGTCATGAAACACTGTGGCAGGTAATTCTAACAGACCTAAGGTCCATACATTTTTCATATGATTCATTTTCTCCTGCAGCAGCATGGTGTCTGAATAAAACAAATTACACTCTGCTTTAGAGGAGACCCCCCCACACACACACATCTCAGTTTGTGATTTCCTTCCTCCACTGAACAAAAAAAGATTTAAAAAGGCATTCATCAAAAACCTCCAATTAGTCTGTGAGATGAAGGTTTGAAACTCACCTCGCTGAAGGTTCAGCGGGGGGTCAGCGTTTGTTTTTAGATTGTTTTGAACGGTTGATGAGGATGAAGTTTCTCTGTTGGATTCATAGACTTCAGAGTCAAGGCCAGTTTGCTCACATCACACCTGAAGGAAGAAGAACAAACTGTTTTCAAATGATTCAAATAAGACAGAAAGATGGCCCCATGAGAGCTCTCTGAAGCTTTAGGCACAAATACCCACCTGAGTTCTGAAGGTTTTGGGTCGTCCAGGTCCATGAGGGTCATAGAGGAGTGGCTCCATCTTAAGGTGACCACAGGTGAGTCTTGCAGTTCCACTGAGACTCATCCAGCCGGCTAAAGTCCTGAAAATGGAACAGCCCATTGTTGAGAATGTGTTAGGTGTGTGGTGAAGTATTGGTAAGGATAAGTTACACACGTATGACGTACAGGTGATGCTGTCGTACATTGTCCAAACGCCACACTCTAGTTTTTCAAAAAGCTAAAGAACGTAAAGAACACAAGCAATGTCAAAACATTCATATCTGTATGAGACTACAACAAAATGTTTTGGTGACAGTATAGTCAGTCATTCATTCATTTATTCCTCTTCTTAACCGTTTTTGTCCCTTTCGTGGTCACAGCGTTGCTGGAGCCTAACCCAGCTATTGATGGGTGAAGGAGGATACACCCTGGACAGGTCTCCAGTCTGTCGCAGGGCCTCAATCACACCCATACACTCTCACATTCACACCTAGAGAGGATGTAGAGTCACCAGTTAACCTATGAAGCATGTTTTTGAACAGTGGGAGGAAGTCTCTGGAGAAAACCCACACGTGCACGGATGGAAAACATGCACACTCCACACAGAAAGGTCCTCAGTTGGTGGTTCTGGTTCCGGTCCCCCAGCTGGGACTTATAAATCCGGTCTCCGATTACCTGGATCAGGTTTGTTTTGCCAAAATCAACTGAGGGGCTAAGGTTAGTTTGAGAAGAAGCAGCCTTCATGGACTGTGAGGCTTCTGTGGTGTAATCCAACAACCACCTTCAGCTCTGAAATGTGACTGGAACCAGAAGTTCCAAATCTTGCAGTTAAAACCACCTAAATCTCTCCGTCAACACTGATAAAAAAAAAAAGATTCTATCGTAAACATACAGGCTGGTTTTATATTTTATTTTTGATGTAGATTACTCCTCTCCTATTTTGTAATAACAGGGAGGGAGGATCTAGTCTTTTTATTTTTTTATTTTAGTAATGTTCAAAATCATTTTTCAAGGTGTGTATTTTAACTCCCTGCTGATCGTGTCCATGAATGAACCTCAGAGAGCTTCAGACTTCATCTTGTTTTGTTTTTAAACGGCGAGTTAACCGCGGTCATAGTGTTGTTAGTGTCGTTACACGCGAGCCTCACATCAGAACCATGCAGAACCTCAAACGTGACATCAGAGATCATCCGTCAGGTTATTTATGTCAGTGTCTTTGATTTTAGTGGATGAAAATCCAGATAAACTACTATGGAGGAGAACTCTGAAGAAAAACAAACTTCTTTGAGCAATATTTCCCAGATCCAAACACAGCAGGATCTCGGATGCTGTTTGGGTCAGTTTTCTCTTCACTGCTTCATTGTTTGTTGTCCTTCACCTGGTCACCTTCTCTCCCTCTCATGAAGGAATGCAGAGACGTTCCAAGACCATTAAAGAGCTAGTACTAGTACTAGTACTCTTGTAATTTTACTGCAACACAAAAACAGCTTTTTATGCAGTCTGGAAACAGAGAACGTCACTTTGTCTTCTACTTCAGGAGAGACTGAGCTGGAAGGAGAGAAATCCTGAACAACAGAAAATAAAAGAGAAAAAAAAGACCGACCTGAGATCAATATAAAACACATCAGAGATGATCACACCAGTCAGGTGACATCCCTCAAATGTTCTTTCACAAAACAACATTATTGGTCCACATTCAGGAGTTCCTCTAAACATCTTTACGGTTCTCACAGATCTTTGCATCATCATCTAATGTTCACGCCACCAGAACCCTACAGTGGATCACCGTCCCCTCCAGTCTCTGTCATCGGTGATACTCCCACTCACCTTCTAGAAGAGATTTTTTACAGAAATCAAAACTTTTTCCATATTTTCTGCTTGATTATTTATGTATTCCTATTACTACTGAGAGGCTCCTAATGCAGACTACAGATGGGTTAGATGTCAGAAATCATTTGTTCCAACAATAAACTTTTGTCCTGGACTAATATTGTTTTTGCTCTATCCTTATTTTGGCATTGAAAACGTCACCATCAACCAATAAAAGGAAAACCCTCGTCACCATGACAACGGGTTAAACCAGGAGAGGGCAGACCATATGCACCAAACTGGAATAAACATCAACCCATTGGAGAAAATGACCCTAAAAATGGAACAACAACCACAGTATTAAATTAAAAACTCCACATTCTTCTGTTTTAAAGTAGCTTCCAATCAAAATGAATGCATGTTTTGGCTTTGACATGTCCAGATCTCGAGTTATTTCTTTCTTTTACGAGGTGAATTACTAAAACACACCATAACTCTGCTCCTGATCCGGCCCTCCTGTCAAAATTTAGAATCCTTTGTGGCCCCAAAGTTAAACCTGGGTCTACATCATTTGGTATGACAGCTGATTCTTCCTGGAATCCATCTCTCCGTTTCTCTCCTCCATGTGGAGCGATGGTAGTTAAAGAAGCTTTAAGCTTTCGGCTGACACTTTTTGTTTTGTTCATACCAGCCACCAATTCCGCTGTCCAAAATCCACACAGAAGTGTCACACCAAAACCATTCCATTTTCCTCACCGTCTCCCACTAATAATTTCCACTTCATGCCGGCACAGCGGCTGCTGCAATCAGAGGTCTGTGGAGGAGCTGTGTGGACAGTATGCTGATGATCCGTCTCCCTGCTTTCACTCCTTTCCTAAATTAGGGCGACTGTAACCATCGAGTTATCATTTCATTTCTCCAGCAGCCTGAATTAAATGCTGGATTTAGGCAACATCGAGTGACAAACAGAGCTGACAGCTCAGACTTCACCTGTCAGTAAACATCGCTGCAGATAAAACATCGACTTAAACAAATCTAAAATGTTGTTCTTATTTAGCAGCATGTAAACATAGGGCTGCTCTGCCGAGCTTCCTACTGTGACAGCTAGAGATTAATGTGACAGCTGCATTCCCACATGAATGAGTCAGGTGTGGGCTTCAGAAGAAGAGAGTCAGATTGCTTTGATTTGCATATTGAGAGACAGAACTCACTTGCACTAATTAGGTATAAATACAGTAGTCCATCATAGAAATGTGATGCAGTTTCCTCCTGAATGCTAAACTCCAAACCCGTCCATTATCCCTCATTTTACCTTATTAATACTAATAGAGGAAAACAAAAACACAGATAGAAACTTGCAGTTTAAAGTCCCAACAATTTTTAGTATTTAAAGAATAAAAAAAATACAATTACAATATTAATTTGCATGAATAAACATTGAAATGATGAAAAGTGAAGGGTTTCTTCTAAATCGGATTTAAATTATGTCATTTGTGTCGCTTTAACATGAATATAACATCAAGATGCTTCAGATCAAAACATATTTTTACTTTTTCAATAAGGAATTATCCTCTGGATAAAATATTCATGAACAGCTGCAAGTTGAACAGGTTTTTCTGTGTTTCTAGAAAGGAAAGAAAAAGTCTCCGCTTGTAGATTTCTTATGACATGAAAAGGAAAAATAAATAAGGAGGAAGTAGGTTAAGGGTTTGTGGAAGCAGAATACATATATACGCTTTTGACCTTTTAACCCTTCAAAATGGTAACTGTTGATCTTTACAAGCCCCCACTTCTGAATGTAATGTAGTTGTGAATCCCAAACCTAAAATATTATACTTCAAACTTGCTTGCGATCATCTTTCCACGGTTAAATCTTCTCTCGGAGGGCTCGTCCTGCAGACGGGCAGAGAAAAACATGGATTTAAAAACTCTCTTTTATACAGAAACCTGAGAGGAGATGCAGCCAAAGAGGAAGGATGAAGAGGAGAGATGCGCCCTCCAGAACTCCATCCATCCTTTTTCCTGAACTCACCGAATCCCTCCTGAGGTCACAGGGTTGCTGGAGCCTATCCCAGCTACTGGTAGGCTAAGGCGGATTCGCCAATCTGTCGCAAGACGCTGACAAATTACAACCCATGAATCATGTTTCTGGACCTGGAGAGCCTGAATAAAACGTGCACATGCACGGGAAAAACGTGCACAGAGAGAGCCAGATTCAAACCAGAGCTTTTTATTTTGGGGGTGTAGTGGTTGGCACCCTCACCTCACGCCCCCAAACGCCAACATGAGTTCGGTATAGGCCCCCTTCATGTCACTTTCATGATTTTTGTGTCTTCAACTTCTTGTTTTTGATGTGCTGGCTGTTCGTAAAATCAAGGGTCCACAACCCTCAGGACGCGGCATCAGGACCGAAGCCCGTTACCCCAACTCCGCACCAGACACAGTACCCGACCTGAACCAGTACCGGCCCCAGGTTTGGGTGACGGGTTTCGGTTCAGGTACCAGACATGTCCAATCTGCATCCAGTACCACGTCCTGAGGATTGCAGACCCTTGATTTTATGAACAGATAGCACGTCAAAAAATGACCGGTACTCTAACACGGTACTGGTTCATGCCTGGTACCAGTTTGAGTCAGGAACCGAGTCTGGTACTGGTTCAGTGCCACATCCGGGGCTGGGTTAGGGTGCCATTGCGCATCCCGGTACTGGACCGGTTTTGGTTTGCGGCCCAGAGGTTGAGGACCCGAGATTTAATGAGAACAGCGACCACATCAAAAAACGACGAGTTGGGGACACCCAAAACATCAAAGAGGGGCGCGGAGGAGCCCTTAAAGGGTAACCAAACAGGGAAGTGGGAGGCTGACTCCGCCCCCAGCCGAAACGTGAAAATCCAGTCAGAGGGGTGGGGCTTGGGGGCAGGACTGCAGATCATGACGTGGGACTTAAATGGTTTGACCAAACACAAAATTCAGCTGTGATACCTGGATTCAACCTGTAGGGGGCAGCACACAGACGGGTTTTGAATGTATTCTCAAGAATGAAACAAAGTTACTTCAATCTGTCAAAAATGTGGTAATGACCAACAGACAGCACTTTTAGAGCTCCGTTTATAGAGAAAACAGCTAAAAGAAGCTGATTTGGGGTTAACTAGATTTCAATATGTCACGAGTTGAAAATCACAATATGTTGCCAAAACGCACAAATGACATGTAAAGAGTTTAATTTAATTAAAACATTGACTCTAAAAAAAAGTTAGTAAATCAAGTTTTCCAATACTTGGCTTTAATGTGTTAATCAATCTTCAGTTTCTCATTTCTGTTAACTAAAGTATCTCGAGTTCAAGAGCCTGGATTGTTTGCAGGTTCTCCGTTCATTTACAGCTCCTTCACTTTTCTCAGTTCAGCCTCTCTGCTTTTCCCGCTGCACTCCCTTTATGAATTAAATAGTGTCAGTAATAACAATCTTCATGATAAACCCCATATTTTCTGAGACATTTCGCCAAAGGCCAACATCTTCCATTCACAGCCTGCAGGGCTGATGGAGCCAACCCTACAGCGATGCTGCGAGGGGCTCGGTCCGGCGCTCAGACGCCGTCTCTGCCCGCATCGCCGCCGTGGAGGTGGCCGAGCAGAGCCACAGGGCCGCTGGACTCGATTTCAAGTCAAAGGTTCAACATTGCGTCAGGAAACTTGTTAGTATGAACTGTGACATCATCCCATCAAATAGCCTTTAATACAAGCGTGTGTTTTTACCAAACTCCATCAGATAATTCATGAAGACGGACATTCAAATGTGAGGACAAAAATGATTAGAGTTTCATCATTTACTCATGAATAATTCAACAATGTTATGTGTTGTTGAAGCATCAGGAGTGATAAACAGCTTTACTGGAGTTTTGTTCTGTTTTGACGACAAAAGTCACCGATTCCTCTTTATCATCTCACAGGTTTTTGTATGTGATAATACAAGAAATCCTATGTTTTTATGTCTCTGCCTTAAGAATTGTTGTCTTTACACCACATGAGTAAGTCATCAAAGTCTTGACCTACTTTCTGATGTTTTTCCCCCAGAAACCTCCACCAAAGGAGAGAAATTCACTTTCAAACGGTCTGACGTAAACTTCAAAACGCTGCAACCTCTTGGCTGGCTGATGTCATCAAAGATGGACTCCGGTGTAGGTGTGTGGTCACATTTGGTGACTTGTGTCAAATGTTCCAGAGGCTGGACGTGCACAGATCTGCGTCACAGAGACTGTGGCGGCTGAGGTTTGGACTAGAAACTGGGTTCTGAAAATAATCCAATTAAAATGATAATAACGCTCCTTGTGATGCAGCGGTGGTGTGTAGAAGTCCTGTGTTGGTGCAGAACCACAATCAACCACATTCAGGCCTCCTCCTCCTCCTGACTGCAGACAGACTCCCCCTTCTGACTTTATAAAGGTTTTGGTCGAGGTGTTTCAGCAGGACACTCCCCCAGTGTCTCGTTTTGACCCGAACACTTTTTTTTCAAGTTTACCAGATAAACTGTCTACGGTTTTTATGTCATTTTTGTGTTATAAACTGTTAAATTTGGACCCCGCATCTTCCCTCCACCTGGACACTGATCACAGACTCCCCACCAGGATGTGTGCCGAGTACAGCCTGTACTGGGGCGGACGATACTGGGAGTATACCGAGTAATTACAGGATCAATATTGATAACGTTGATACTGATATTTTTTCATTGAAATGTTTGTTTATAGATTAAATTAGGTAATTAACATTTTTTGTTAATTCAGTGTGTAATAAAACAAACAACAGAGACTTTTGGCAATTAAAAATGCTAATTAACTAATCACAACAACTAAACATACACCAGATATAGAACATGTACATTAATAATGGCATAAAATAATAATAAGAAGAAAATAGTAAGTGGTGCAACATGTATAAAATATGACAATGTAACAGAAATGTTGGTATAATAGAAGCACAAACACATGAAAAAAAGCAGAATTAAAATATAGGTCTCTAGTGAAAAAGTAAACAAAAGCAACACAGTAACAAATATGTAAATATAAACACTATAATAAAAAATCCAGTCATTGTGGATCTTGACCGATCTCTGATGACGCAGGAAGTGGAAAGTCAGGTATTTATTCAAATGAGGCTGTTTAGGTCTAACCTGGAAACAGACAGACGCCGCGCTTGCATAAACTTCACAAGTAAATTCAAACTCTTTACTGCTAAAAGTCCCAGTAGTTGTCACATACCTACAGTAGGTGCACAAAATTTGTTCTCTGCATTGGACCCCTCCCCTGGGAGAGCGGTGAGCTGCAGACACAATCCTGCAAATCCAACCTCTTAATGCCGAGTGTCCAGCAGGAAGACCCTGGGATCCATTTTTAGTCTTTTCTATGAGTCAGCCTGGATTTGAACTCAGACCTTCCAGTTTAAGGGCGGACACTCTTCCACTAGGCCACTGAGCTGGTCGTTTTGTACTATACATATCAAATAAAAACTGCAACAAAAGTATCAAATCATCATGCAAGATTCAATACTTCACCTTGGCATCAATATCAATAATCAGACATCTAGCCTCTACACAGCAGACCTGCCCACACCAGCAACACCACAATCAGGTTTGAAGACACATTTACAGACAAGTCTGATCCCTGGAGAGGAGGAGGCTGCATTCAGAGATGGGGGTCTGCATGGAGATGAGGTGGTCTGCATGGTGATGGGGGTCTGCATGGAGATGGGGGTCTGCATGGTGTCAGGCTAACAACCTCATTCTAAACACTACACAACCAAAGAAGACGTCTTTGACTTCAGGAGATGCAGAGACGATCCTCTTCTCCACATCAACGGTGAGTTTCAGCTGATCTCACCTGGTCTTCAAACACCAAAACCTTCTTTGCACAGCGACTACCTTTAATTTTTGCACATTGATGTCTTCCTGTTTCCTTTTATCTCTGTTTTGAGCTGCTTGAGTTTCACAGAAATGTTGTAATGACAGTAAATGATCCTGAAACATACGACCGTCTATGTTAGTTATGTGTCGGTGCAGCCAAAGGTAGATTTTATTTATGTTGATCACACAAATGGAGTTACAGTAAATCAAAGGGTGTGCTACATAGGTGTCATCTCCAGTGTTCAAAGGGTTAAGATGCCATTTTGTAAAGTCTGCATTATGATGCTACCACCTCCATACTTCACCTCTTAAACAGTGCAGAGTAAATCCTTCCTCTTGAAGTGAGACGATCGTCTGTGAGGAAAAACATCTGAATGTTTCTTTGTTTGCACTGCAGCTTTCTGCACATTTAAACACCAAACATGTTTCCTCATTAAAACGGTGAAACAGAAACATCCTTCACTGAATTCTAACAGAACAATTCTTGCATTTCTGGGTGTTTTTGTGATGAAAATGAGCAAACAGTTTCCAGAACCTGCTTAATGAGAGGCAGATGCTGGCTCACACTTTTTGTACAAATGCACTCGATTTTTTTCCCGCTCCATTCTGTGTGCTGAACATACCCAGAGGTTATTCCAAACCCTGCTCCACTTCCATTAATAATCAGTCATCACAGGATGACCAGCTGCCTGCTTCTGCAGCCACTCTGGAGACACCTGTCTGTGATCTGGGCTGCAGAGATAAATGGAAACGCTCCGCCAGGTGTGAGACAGAATCCCCAGAATGAAGGGAGCCTGCTCTGGTTTTAGGTCATCCATGGCTGGAGGTGCAGATGGATGTCTGTGAGACCTGTGGCTGCAGGATCAGTCAGACGTTTCTTTATGGGGGTTCCTGCACCACCTGTTGAGGGTCTTCATGTTCAGATCCTAACCTGCAGGCTGCAGCGCGCTGACACGATCTGAAGGGAATCATTTCATGTCTATCAGACACAGACTCATTTAATTATTGTCAGAGTTTTTCTCTAAAACTTTATGCACTTCTATGACTTTAAGTTTGATCTCAGAAAAAGATAAACTTGTAAAGAATATCTCATTTTTAAAAACAGTGACAGGGAAATATTCCTGGTTTGGTTTTTTCTTGGAGTATTTTCTTTTTTTCTAAGCCGATCTTGATTAAAAAAAAATGGGGAAAAAAATACTTGAACTTAAGTTTTTTTCAAATTTACAATTTTATTTTCTTCTTTGTTTTATGGTTAATCATCATCTTTTCCTGTGCGGAAAATATCAATTTTGAATGAGTCCATCTTGAATCCTAAAAAGATATAAAGGAACCAAATACACAAAATCCGGAAAATGAAAAAAGAATCTAAGAAAAAAAAGTGAAACAGGAGATATTTTCAAACCAGGGGAGTTACGATTAATCGGCTTAATTGATGAATTTATTTCTATTCCCAACCAGATCAATCAATCTGTCTGAGGCCAGGTGTTAATCGAATCGATGAATCGAATACACCATGAAATCCTTTCAAAATCAAATGAATCAGTTTATTATCGATCTTGAAAAATACAATTTGATTGATCCACGATCAGTTTATTTTACTACAAGGTTTTAACGACCATCACAGCGGATAACACACACGAGATACAAAAACTGATCAACCATCAATAGTCCAATGTGTGGAAACACTGAATTTAGCAAAGACGTGACCATGCAGAGTAAAGTCAGTAAATCCTTATTTCTACCTTTCCCAGATAAACAAACATACAGTCACACACAGTAAAAGCCAGTAAAATCAAATTAAAACACAATAAAAGACAAAAATAGATGAACTAAAAGCTCTTCTGAATAAAAACGTCTCGACCTGACTTCTAAACACTCTGGAGTGGATCTGACAAAGACGAGGAGCAACAGCCTGAAAGACGAGCTCTCCTCTGGTTTTAGAGCAGATTCTTGGAATTTGTTATAGATTTTGGTTTGAAGTGCTCAGAGATCGGACTGTAGAGTAGAGGGTTAAAAGGTCGGTGATGTACTCGGGAGTTTGTCCTTCCAAGGCTCTGAAAACTAGAAGTGAGATTTTAAAATCAATTCTACATTTAACTGGAGCCAATGTAAAGGAGACAGTAATGCAGTTCTGTGTGCTGGTTTAGTGGCTCCGGTTAAAAGCCTCACCGCAGAGTTTTCAACAAGTTACAGATGTTTTAAAGAGCTTCTGTTGAAACAGGTAAAAAGTGAATCTAAACGTGATGGATGATCATCTCCAGGTCTATAAGAGGTTTTGTCTTCTGCCACATTCCTCAGCTGATATGTAGTTTCATTTGTTTAGTGTGTCACACTGATGGAAGTTTGATCAAGATATCCTGATCCACTTTAGATCAGTGGATCAGATCATTTGAAAAGGATCAATATTTACTATGAATCATGTCGTCAACCGGAAGCTATGATATGTATTCAATCGTTAAGATGAAACATTTCATTTTTATTCTAAACCCAGCAAAAATGTAAATGTAAATGCAGTCTTCACCAGGTTGGACCACATTTAGGTCCTGACAGCGTCTCCACGCCAACGTACAAACAGAAGTGGAATCTCTTTCATGCTCTTCCTGGATCCGACAGAGGTTCGTCCAACTCCAGCCGTCATCCTGTCACCTGATGAATACAGTAAATGAGCGCTGCGTCACACGTGCACACGTAGCGCCGTTACAGGAACGGAAGCGCTGCCTGTTGTGCGGCGATAAAGGAGATAAAGACGTTTGCAGCTTAAGCTGACAACAGAAATAAACAGCAGCTACAGCGGCCTTTCCCTATCCTTCCTCGTACATCCTAATACACTCTGACAGGGTTCCCTTTCATGCTGTACAGGAAGTGAGTTTCAGGTGCCATTAAATAATTTATCTCCTTCTCTTTTGACGACTCTTCAGAGCCTTCTCTAAACTGCCTTTAAACTCGTCTTTGTAAGAACCTTCCAGAAGCGTTCTTTGTGAAAACTTCTCAAATGTTAAGGTTTCTATTTAACCACATTATTTAGACAAAAGATCCAAAGAATGTGGACGTCTTTGAGATGCTTTCAGAGATGTGTGTGCACTCAGAGCTAAAATAGAACAGAGGAAGTTCATCACAGTCTTCATGACCAAACACAGCGTGGAGAAGACTCTAAGCAGCTTACATTCCTGGTTCCTGACATTCCTGACAGCAGCTTCAGATCTCGATCTCAATGGAAAGAGAAGGATCAGACGTTTACATCAGGAGAATGTTGGAAACCAATTAAATAATCTGTGAAATGCATATAAATCCAAGAAACCCTGATCTACTAAAGCATTTAGAGGTTTTTATGGCACCAAAACACTCAAATATTCTTCATTAAAGAATTCTGTTTGGTAGAGACTTGATGCAGCTTTTCCAATATACATTTAATTTAGACTGAAGGACCAAAAACTCAGTTTTATCCCAAAAGAAACAAAACTTGAGTGCAAAAACCAAAATCTCAAGAGACTAATACTAAATGGGGCGGACGTATCATTGGGCAAAGGTGGGCGATCACCTGGGCCCTCCCACCACCTTCAGTACCTCACGCTGAATACTTAACCAAAATTCTAAAATAAAAGCCAAAGAGAAAGCAAGAAATTCTGTTGCACACTGCTCAAGGATCTTGCTGGATTTGCTTTATATTTTTTTCCTTCTGTAAATGTAGAACTTTATTTTCAGGAAATTACAACTTTATTTCAATTTTTGTAGGTAAAATTACAATATTTTAAAGTCCCCATGACATTTACTTTTTTACATTCCCAGTAGTGCTTTAATTATGATGTTTTTAACCAAAACCCCACAAACTTAATGTCTTAAAAAATATTTTTCATGTTGATCTGAAGCCTTTTTCTAAAATGTCCTCTGAGGGGGCGTGGCTATTGGAGACCCGCCCCTGATCCCCTCTGTCTGATTCTCACTAGTGTAAATCTTCATAAAAACATCCATCAATCTGGGTAACGTCCAGCCGTATGGTTCTGATCCGAGGAAGTGAAGATCGTCATGGACAGAACTTCCTCCAAAATCCTGATTCTTTCTCCTTCCAGTTCACCAAAGACTCTTTTAGCTAATTCTCCAATGTTTATTGACTGTGATCAATACATTCAATCATTGGTTTCTCAGAGTTCTTGATAAAATAATCAAAGCTAACATCAAAATGCTCTTTCATTGATTTACAATCCTTTCCAACTGCGGTCAAATGAGCCGCCGTTCACATTTCCGTGGTCACATCAAGAAGCTCCGTGGAGTCTGGTGGAGATTTTCCAGCGTTCTCAGTCCTGCTACCGTAAGTATTGGATGAAACTCACACCAAAAATCCAGTGATGCTGATTTGACCACAGAAATGTGAACGGCGGCTCATTTGACTGCAGTCAATGTGAAGATACCATCTTCTCTTCTCCAGAACCTGAACTAGACACTAGGAACAGATGAGGGTTTAGTGCATGTGCAGCAGAGCTGTTGATGGAAAGAAGATCATTCATTCAGACAGAGTCTGTCCAAGACAGTTTGATTGATTTAAAAGGAGAAATACTCAGAAATGTAAAAACTAAATGATTTCTTATCACATTTGTTCTCTTTCAGAAGGTAAATGACACACAGACATGTTAAAAACTTAAGGAACTGGATTTTCATCGGAGGAGGACTTCCAGTCATGTATTTGTGTGATCTTGTTTTTATGAAATGTGAATTTTTCTTATAGTTTGAAAACTATTTTATATCATATTTATTTTCTTTCATGGTTGAAAAGGAACAAAAGGTCAAGCATGGGGCAGAAAGTCATTTTGGGAATTTTTCTTTTTGATTGTTTCCACTCCATATCGAACATATGTCGTATATTTTGCCATCTTTAGTAAAACCTGACTAAAATGATTAAAATAACCACTGCCCTGTGGTACTGCTCGCCTGGGGGCCCCAAACTGCTAATCAGAACATAAGACAGCACAGGTTTAAATCCTGGAGGGGAAATCAGGAAACAGCTGTAAGGATAACAAACTCACACCTGCTGAGTGACCTCAGGGAGGAAATGGAATGTAATTTGGATGACTGGCTGCACGGTGGCGCAGTGGTTAGCGCTCTCGCCTCACAGCGAGAAGGCCCCGGTTCGAATCCCGGCTGGGACCTTTCTGTGTGGAGTTTGCATGTTCTCCCCGTGCATGCGTGGGTTTTCACCGGGGACTCCGGCTTCCTCCCACCATCCAAAAACATGCTTCATAGGTTCATTGGTGACTCTAAATTGCCCCTAGGTGTGAATGTGTGAGTGACTGAGTGTGGGATTGAGGCCCTGTGATAGACTGGAGACCTGTCCAGGGTGAACCCCGCCTTCGCCCTTCAGTAGCCGGGATAGGCTCCGGCACCCCCGCAACCCCGAGCGGGATGAAGCGGTCAAGAAAATGGATGGATGGATTTGGATGACTGAACAACATTATACGAAGTCTAAAAACACAAGTAAGAATCAAACACTTCTGATGTCTGTCAGAGAATTCTGCACATTTTCTTTTGAGGAAATACAACATTTTTTACCAAAAAACAGATTGACTTTGGTGAAAACACTTAAAGTTGGCAGAACCTTCATCCAGACTTCACACGGACCTGCAGGACTCCACAGTTTTATTTGTGCTTGTTTCTGCAGGATCCCTTTCTCTGGTCTCATTTCCCGCTCTTTTTCATGACATGGTAACAAAAACGTGGCTAAACTGCAGGCTGGATAGAAGCTCCATGTTTGGTTTCATGGAGCCGGATTAGGATGTCACACAGCACTTCCCTTTTATTCGGTCTTCTCCCTGCAGAGTTTGAAGCCATCACTCTTTCTCCCCTCACAGCTCAGCTGGTCCTTCCATCCTTTCTCTTTCGTCTCGCTGCGGTGAAAACCACTCGTGCTGAAATAAGAAAAGAAAATATTAACTGACAACACAGTTCATTTTTCACCGAGGTTCAGAAAAAGGTTTAGCACGGAAACAGCTGATGTCTTCTTTTTCTCAGACTTCTGGCAGCTGCGTGTCGGTTCCAGAAAAACAGTAACCTTTGGTCTTTGTTGACTAAATGTTTAAAAAGAAGAAAAACAAGATTTTTAAAAAAGAGAATACCATTAAATTATTTAATTCTGACGTCAGGTTCTTCATTTGCATTTCCTGGAAAAGCCTCGACACAGCAGGAGAATTAATAAGAATTCACAGAAAATAAACATCTCGTTATTAAAAGTCTGTAATGTGAAGGTCTCATCCACATTCTCTAGTAATGTTCTATCATTAAACTTAATGAGAATGGGAAAAAATCTTCTGTGAAGCTGATGGTTTCATGGGGTTAACAGAGTCTGTCTGCAGAGCGCGGCCTGCACGCCGTGGCTGAGCAAAATATCAAGCAATCATTCATGAATTAGGAGGAAAAAGACGTCTGGGGTCGTGACCTTTCCAGAATTCATTCAGAAAATATCAGCTTTTAAAGCGTAATTCCATCAAAGATGCCAAATTTTATTCTTTAGAGACAAAAGTTATTAAGACTTTTTTGTTCTTGAGCATATTGGATCAAAGCCTTTAATGACATTAAAGATTAGTAATCTTCCTTTTTTCGTAGATTTATTCACATTTTCTTACATTGCGTCTTTAACGGTTGGAGCATTCCTGTGTACATGGTAACAGGTAGAAGCTCAAACAAAAACAGATGACAAGATTTTACAGAATCAAACAAACTCCAGAACCTGGAAAAGAAAAGGCAACATTTCCAGCCTCATTTGAGATTATTTAATCTGGATTATTTGACGTCAGGAGTCAATCGTGACTCCAGATATGACCTCACACACCCTCCAGCAGGAGGTCCATGCATCCACTATCAGGGCTGTCAAACTCAATCACACAACGGGCCATAACCCAAAACACACCGTAGGACGCGGGCCGAACAGGATCAACATTTATTGACTCTAAAACTAGGTTTTTAAACCTTTATAAACATAACTTTTTGACATAAGTATGACGAAGATACATAGTATTACCTGCAATATTATAGTGTGAATGCTGTGAGATGAATTTGGCCTCTGAAGATGCTGAAAATGATAGCTAAAAAAGCTGAAGCTGAAAATACTGAAGCTGATAGCTGAAAATACTGAAGCTGATAGCCAGCTAAAATATTAGATAAATGCTAAATTAGCCTAAAAAGACGGAAAAAAAAAAAAAAACTTAGGTTAGCCAAAACAGGTAGCACATGGCTGAAATTATAGCTAAACTTCAAAATACCCTTAAAAAAACTGTAAAATTCATAAACTATGCAAAACAACTAGCATGAAAATAGCAGCCTAATTCCAAAACAGCCTATTTTTTAAAGCCTAATTTAGCCAAAACAGCTAGCATGTAGCTGAAATATTAGCTAAATTTGAAAACAGCCTACAAAAAAAAGAGCTAAAATAAAACACTTCTGTTTGTTCAAAAATAGAAAATCTGACTAATAACCTTTGAATGTACATTTTGGTTTTGCCTTTTGACCTCAGATTGGTTTTTTTTTTATGGTACACAGCGATCACTAATCTATCCAAATGTTGCAGCTCGACTTCATTAAACTACGAACTGCTTCACGGATTGCTGGTGCATCATGGGTAGTATCATTGTCACAGCCTCATGGAGTGATACGTGATGTTTTTCAACTGTTTGTGATTGGAAAGAGTAAAATTTTAGTTTATTTTTTTTTACATTTTACTGCCTAATTTTTTTAGTTTCTATTTAAAATAAAAACTTTATTTTTATTTAACCCGAGAGCCACAGCAGAGGGCTGAAACAGCCACATGTGGCTCCAGAACCTCAGGTTTCAGACCTCTGTCCTAGAAGATGACTGGATGAACACATGGATGATGAATCGTTTTTGTTTTTTGTTGAACAGTGATAAGCAGTGATTTATTTCATCTTGCAGAAACTGGCTGCAGCCGGACGGAGGAGCATAAATCAGTTTGCTTCTGTTCATTTTCACATCACTCCAAGTTCTGGCGGAGGACAATTTTCCAATCATCTTAACCAATCAGCCTCAGACGTGACATTAGTTCCAGCTCTTTCCTGTTATTCTAGCTAAAGTGGAATCCAGAAAAGCCTCCGTTCTTTGTTCACATGCAGCCGGCACTTTAATTCAGAACTGTTAAAAAGCCAAAACCGGTCGACTCCGTCTGAAAGGAAAACCCCTTTTCCAAAGGTGGAGCATTCATAATTGATGGAGTAGAAGAGGAAACAGGAGAAGGCTCCTTCCATGTCTTAAACAGTTTGACAAGAAGCTGCTGCTGCTGAACCAAACCAAACCTTCATGACTTCATAAAAATCTAAACATGTTAAATTGTTTCTGCTGCAGAGAAAATGTGGAGCTTTTTCCACCAATCTGTCACTCATGGATCCTGAACTCCAGAGGCATTAGAAACAGTAGAGGCTGGTTCATTTAAAGCAGAGAAACCTGGTTTTTCCATTAAAGTCACCATCATTAAAGACGGGGTTGTCAAGAAATTGAAATCTTTACAAAAATAAAGAGTTGAATTTTGGAGGTAAAATGTCATTCTCCAAATCTGCCAAAAAATAATCTGTTTCTGCTCAGAAAGTGTGAAAACACAGAAGCAGAAATCATTTCAGTGAACCTGAAGGTTTTACTGAAGCAGTGAAATAATTTTCTGTTTTCCATGTAGAAGTCTACGGCTTAATTCACACCTGGTTGTAGTTTGCAGTAATCAGCACGGCTGCAGTTCGCTGCTCATTGTTCTGTCTCTATAAAAGTCTCAGTTTTAGAGATCAGACTCTTTTCTCTTGTGACAAATCCGTTTGGTTTGTGGTTGTTTTGGTTTTAATGTGCTTAACCCAACAAATGTTTTCCATGAGTTTATTTAATACAAATAATAAAAATAAAAATCCTGAACTGTTTCCTGTGTTTGATCATAACTAGAAAGAGAACTATTTACAAAACCATCCAAATGAAGAAAACTGATGTAAAACATTTATTTCACATGGACACAAGCTTCAGGGACTTTAGGCCTATTTTCTGAATAAAATGGAACTCATAAATAGTTTTTTGTTTCTAGAATTTCTGGACATTTTCGTTTTCTCAGATCCCTTTTTAAAATCAGAATCACAAATGAAACCTCTGAGTAAGCTTCTTTATGACCTTAAAACATGAAGATCTTGGAAGCAAAGTCTTCTCAGCTGTTCCACGATGAACCCTCGTCTCAGGAATGAGATAATTTTGATGAAATTTGAGGCTCAGATGATCAGAGTGAAATCTGAGAATGAAATGCTGCAGGACATCCCAAATGATTTCTGAAATCATTCAGGTTCTTAATTTAAAAACAAACACAAAATATAAACTCTGCTAATCAATTACATCCTTTTTCAGCAATGTTGTAAACCATATAAGTGGTAAATGTTTGTACTTGTATTACACTTTTCTACCTTCCTTGAAGGCCCAAAGCGCTTTACAGTCACACACACATTCACACACAAGCTTAACCTTTTTATGTTTCTGTAACTCCCCTCACATCTGCTACTAAATTAGCTAATAATTGAGATTAAATGTTGTCCGTGGTTAAAAATGTTGTTTAGCTGCGTTAACGCTGATGTGTCAGAGTGTTCTGCCCTGATTCTGCAGTTTCCTCATCTGCTTTTCACCACTTGTTCTGCAAATACTAGATAGAATATTAAACATCAGGATTAAGGCAGACGATGTCCTCCTTCAGAAAAGTTTAAGATGAACTGACCAGGATGGAAACCATCAGGTCAGTCTGCCACCAGAAACCTCTGAATGTTCCGTCAAACTTCTAGATTTTTAATAGAAAACACAATTTGGTTTATTTATTTGAAAATGTCTGGAGTCGGCACACAAACTCTTCCTCCTTCAGACCACGTGGATCACATCAGACTGAAGGAGGTGGATGGTTAGATAACTCCCAGTCCACTTCCTCCCTGAATTCACAGGCTGTGCTGCTAGCTATGACTTCCACGTGTTAATAGATCTGAGTTATGGGGTGTTCCTGGTCCCGATGCGGGGTAAAGAGAAGGTTCCTGTGCTGCAGTGAGCCTCTGGCCAGTACTGTGACGATTCCCCACTGAGCGAGTCTCTGGTTCTGGTACCGCTTCCTGCTCGAGGGTTACAGGTCTCCCTACTGCAGACTGATGGTTACTAGGAACATAATGTTCCTGAAAAGATTGTGCTGGTAGTTGTATCTGTGGCTCAGGTTCTTAACCCAATAGAAATTAGGATGAGTGTAAGTGTCAAACATGCTACCAGGTTGGTAGAGGAGAGTCGTCTCCCTGGAACTCTCCTGTGTTTGTTGAATTTCTCAAATGGTTATGGCCGTCATAACGGGTCGAGGTCTTTATCAATGACCTCCCATCCAATGGGGCTCAGCAGTTCTCCATTTCAGGGCCTGATGGAGCTCATAATGAGAGATGCTTGGATGACATTCATTCACAAAAGCACATTGGAGGATCACCTGCAGAACTTTGGAGACGTTTTAGCAAGAATAAACGATGTTGGAGCAGATCCCAAAAAGTGCATTTTATGCCATTGATTATTTGGGTTTTCTAGCTAATGTCTACTAAAAATTCACTGAACAAAGTGTAGAACTGGTCTACCTCTGACAGTTAGGGGGTTTATTCTCTTAATAAAGGGGGTTTGTGTAAAGAACATGCAGCGTTTTGGATCTTGGTCAGTAAAAATGTTCTGTCTGACCAGACCGTCGAGTACCTGAAGAACGCCGTAACCACGGAGCCGATGGTAACTCTGATCTAACTGTGAGGGTCTACACTGTCTGGGACTGCACTACAGTGATGGCCTGGAATACGTTGTGACATTTGCTCGTCGGGCTCCTTCACAAACTCAAACTGTGGTCGCCCTTCACCGCCGTTATTAATCACCGCCCTCTGCTGAGGCTCGGAAAATTAGTCATGGACAGTGACCTTTCTGATGACAGGTCCAGTGGGTTTTGGAACTTGACCCACTGAACTGGACAGTCACCCAGAAGAAGGTTCAGAACACAGAAGTGCTGAGGAAGGGTCTAGCTGGACTTTATCTCCTGTTTTGATGAATGTAAACGTTTGGTCTTCAGAAGGTGTTTCTGCTAGTGACTAGGAGTGTTGATGTGTAAAACTACATCTTCTACAGAGTGAGGATGACATCAGTGGGGTGATGCCCCCCCCAGACACATGAGAGGATCGTTGATGTCTTGGAAAATTCTGGAGTGAATTTGGCCTCCGATCTATGGTTCATGGTTTGTTGTTTCAGTTGGATTCTTCCATGAAGGAGAGACACAGTGGTGGAGCCTTCAGCTGTGGTTCCTGACCTTGTGGGCGGTGCCATTGTGGACCTTCTGCTGCATGCTAACCGCTCATCTTTAATGCTGTGTTGTACGCTTTATTTTCACTAGCATAAAAGGGTTCATTAACATTCAGAGACGGCAGTGGTGTGAATAGGGATTTTATTGTTGGGTTTTATCTGGTGCTGGAATGGTATTTCAGAAATCAGAAAAATACATTTTTTTCTCCCTTAAAACAAATTAATGTGCCCAAGATGCTTTATTTCAATCTTTTTTTTTTACAGGATTGCCGTTCGCTAACGTAAGCACATGTTTCTCTGCTCATCATACAAGTGTTTTTTCGCTGCATTGTTCATGTCACAGTGATCCATCAGGTTGCTGAATGCTTAGATTTTGTTTTGAAGTAAATACAAACTTAGTTTGCTTTGCCTTCGACGTTCTGACTGAAGCTCCGCCCACCCTCACGGCTACACCCATTCTTATGAGCCCGCCCACAGTTACTGTAAAGGAGAATTGATTGGCTAAAATTGCAAATAAAGTGAATAGAAGATAAGGGATTGAAGTGTCGGACAAAAAGCCAAAAAAGAATCTCTACAATCTGTTTTTATGAGGTACTGGCAGTAACTTATACTTTGGTACCAACTTGGCACAGAGTTTTGACATCCATCCATACGAGGGAACAGAGTCCTGCCAAACACACAAATCCCCCTTAATTATATTTTTCTTCAGTCTTGCTTTCTTTGACACATCTGGATTTTATTTTTCTCAATTTTGGAGAATTGATTTGACTCAACTTTCTGTGTTGGATCCTCCTGCTGCTCTTAGCCTCAGTTTCATAGACAAAAAATGCCGAGTCAGGAAAAGCTCCTCACTCACACCATGAAGATCCGGACGTACTGACGACTAAATCACAGCATTTATACACATCACACACTTTTTCTTACTGAAATTGATTACTTTCCTGCATCCTAAACTGATAGCAGCAGGGTTTATTAAAAGAACGTCTCTGTAATCTGCACCTTGTCATACCTCTGCACAGTTTTAGTAAGAAAAATGAGCAGCATTACTTCAGCAGATTAGGAAGAGTTGAAAAGTGTTTCTCTTGCCTTGAGGCCAAGCTTTAAGGCTGAAAGTGGAGCCCTGTACCAAATTGAAAACCAACTTCATCCCCTGAGCTCTGGCTTATCACCGACATGTCCGGAAGGATCTCCCCGTCCACGGCCAGGTAGACGGTTTAGGTGTGAAAGATAAACTTAATTCAATTTAATCCACTTTTAATTTAAAACTACAGTATAAATTCTAACAATTACAACATGAGAGAATGGAGTTGTTGTTAATTTAACCTAAAAATACCCTCAAATGTGCTTAAATTGTTAGATTTCCATTTTATATTTACTCATTTATTTATTTATAAAGCTGGGGATTTTCAAAATATCTAATTAAAAATGACTCTGCTGAAGCTTTTTGTTGTGACACATGCATATTTGTTTGATCAAAACATCAGTAAAAGAACTAGTTATGAAAAAAACAGATGCAATCTGGAGAGAGTCAAAAGAACCAAACGTAAGTGCTCCAAAGCTCCACAAAGTGGTTCAAGGAGCATTTGTAAATAAAGATACAACACAAACGACTAAAATATTATTAACACAGCTTCTAAGTCATTATTTTTTAGAAAAAAATGAACTTTAACAATTTTTCTGCTCCTGTTTTTACGTGGTTTGGCTCCTATCATGATTGTAACTTGTGTGTTTTTGTCTTGTAAATATTGTTTCTAATGAATTAAATAAATTGAGACAAAATGTTTGTTTTTCTGACACAATTTGGAGTTTTCTTGGGACCCAGAGCGACGGTTCCTTCATGTTCCTGCTGTGACATCTGCACCAAGCAGGAGACTAGAATCCATGAAGTTCGTTGTCTAATTTAAACATACAAAAATTCAGTGTACCTCCTAAAGGACAGTAATGGACATAGAGCCGACATGATGCAACACAAATACTAATCTTACCGCGGTTTCCTGGATAATCCCTCTCAGCCATGCCGTCCTGGCAGAGCGGGGCGTTTTGGAGGGACAAACGGCGTTCTGAGGACTCTTCTAGGTTAATTACCCCCCGAGGAACCGGACGCAGCCTCTGTATCTTCAAGGCCTTTCTGCTTCTGCAGCGCTAATAGAAGAATACCAAAGAGTGATACTCAGCCGTTGTTATAGCAACACTACCTCTGACATTTTACAAGGTGCTGCATTCAAGTATTCAACCAACAAGTGAACACTTGTGTCTGGACTGCTGAAAGCACATTTGCATATCTCAAGGTTTCTTCTGCAAAGACTTGTGGGAATTCCTGAGACGACTGATCGGAATTCAGGATTCTGACTTCATCACAGAACATCCAGGAAGTCGTATCTCTAGAAACAATAGATTTCTATAGGAGGATGTGACCAGTTTATTATCATATACAATTAGTCTAAAAGAAGCTGAAACATTTTTTCTTTGAAGTGTGCTGCTCTTTTGGGAAAGAATAAGATGAATGTTTGGATTCTACCAGAGCTAAATGACTCCATCAGCTCCAAAATGTTTTACTGTTTAAGTTTTAGTTTCCTATCATGTTTTTAATGCCATGTAGTCGCCAAAGGTTTATATTTTTTTCTTTTTTATCTAGTTTTGTCATAGTGACCTTCTGGTATTTCCAGTTTACAGAAATAAGCTTTAAGCTGCACACGACTGCACAATAAAGGATGCATGTTTAGCATGCTCTAGTTGTAGCATGCTAAATAGCCCATACTGTTTACATTGGAGAACCAGTGTTTTATTCATGTTTTTGGTACTAGTGCATCTCCTCCTCCTACAGTTGGAAGAGGTTTGGTGTGTGAATCTGGAGAATCTTGCTCCAGACTTCTTCTCTCACAGCTCTATTCGGATGTTTGAAAGACTTGGAGTCAGAATTCTGGTGAAGCACAATTATTAAGTTCTCTGAGTGAAAAAGAATGCCGTTCATGGATCGGTGAGAGCGTCTTTTCAATAGCTGCACAGCAGAAGAACTCTCTCAGCAATAGAGAATACAGGGATTTTAAAAAAACATTAAAAAACTGTCGTGTAACACAGAAAAACTGTCAACATTAACAGTAAATGTTATCATTTCAGTTGTGCTCTTTACCATATTTTTTTATCAATTATAATCATTGATATTGTTTATCAATAATAATTGTCAGAAATGATTTGATTAGATTCAGAAAAGCCTTAATCGATTTGATTTAGATTTTTTTTTTCAATTCTTTCGATTCATCAATTCAATTTCCTTTCATTCAATTTTGAGTTTACACAGTTATACACTTTTTTTTTAGAAATGCATGAATAATCTATATATGTTTTGCATATATTTACATTAATCTGATCCAGTTCACATCCTGTAAATGTTTCAGTGAAATAATGAGATTGTTAATATCATCCAGAGTTACATGGATTCTCTAAAGGAGAAGTTCTAACTAAAATGTTCAGATCATTAACATTGTAAACATTGTTCTGCTTCTCCTGGAGGACGTTTCAGTTTGACCACTAGGTGGCGATCACAATATAAAATTACAGTTTATTCCTGAAAAGAAGAAAGAATGAGGGGGAAAAACTGTTATAGACTACAAATGGTTAATTTAAAAATACTTTCTTAAGAGTTTCGAAAATTCATGTCTGAGTTTATAAAGATGTTTATTTAGTAATAATAATAATAATATAATAATAAGCTTTATTTATAAAGCACTAAAATTGCCCATTCAGACCCAAAGTGCTGTACAAAAAGGGCATAAAAACATATGAAGAATCAAATAAAATAATTAGATCTGAAGTGTACAATAAGATGCTTATAAGATTACATTCTCAAAACAAAAACACATCACCAAAAAATAAAAACACATTAAAAAGAGAAAATGGAGTGTAGAGGGATAAGAGCGAGGTGACCCCTGTATGAGGATGCATGTTTAGGTTCACTTAGCATTAGCATTAGCATTAGCCGTCCTATGGGAAATCCATCATTAGCATCAAGCTAGCAGACTTTATCTTTATGTGCTAAATCGATCAATATTTTTAAGAATCGATTATTGATCTGTTCAGCTTAAATCGATTATTTGATTTTATTAAAGCAGCCCTAGTGTAGTGTGTATTTATGGTCCTAAAACATCAAAGCAATAAGAAATTGCTTTGATGTTTTTTTGGTTGACATTTTAAACATCTGTCCAGGGACTACAGATGAAGATGATTTTAATGTGCACTGTCCCTGAGAAATAAACAAACACCAAATCAATCGCTGATTGGTCAAAGTTGAACCTGGTTCAGCTTCCAACGTGTGTTCAGTGTGTTCATGGAGCCTGAAAACGGACTTAAGAACGTGGATGGAGACTCAAGCACAATTCTTCAGAACGTGGAAGCCCAAAACATTCCTTAACAGACTTTTTATTGGAAGTAGACGCTTGAACACGTGTTCCTGAGGGCAGTGTGCACGTAGATATGTAGAGAAAACTTGTTAGATCCCATGGAATAAAGAAATGTTGAAGTGGTTTTTAAGGGCTTTTAATCAACAGAGCAGAAGAAGGTGCATGGAGAGGTCTGCAGCTTCTCTGCTTGTCAGGAGGGACATCAACTATTATACAATAACAAACAAACTGACATCGCTGTAACAGAAAAATATCAGAAGGTTATTCTGTGTTTGTGGTCTATTTCACATAATTGTATTTTTTTTAGGAAGAATGGGTCTGGGTCTTTATTAAAGGCAGAAACGTGAGATTTCACATCTAAAAATGGACAAGATGTTCTAATGAAATGAAAATGTTCTAACATCATGATTAGAATGTCCTGGTAAGAAACAAACTGTTCTGTCTACAAAGGTCGCTCATTAAATGTCGAGGATGAAAACAGAAGAGGAAATGTATCATTTCTATCACAGCTGTACTGTAGCTTAGCATGAATTACCTCTGAAATGTGGAGTTAAAAAAGAACTTATTAACACATAAACTGCTCACCCGTCTGATAAACTCAGTCAAATGGAAGTTAAAAACCTTTTTGTGTGTTTGTGTTCCGCTCAGTTCTCGGGTGTGAGGTGTAATCCAAACAGGAAACGTTTGAGGTATTTTCTACCACAGGAAGTCTGAGTTTGTCTTTTTTACTGACATAAAGTGAGAGTCAAAAAGTTAAAGTCTCACTATTTGTCACGCACCTCGGTGTGTGAAATTTGTTCTCCGCATTTGACCCATCCCCTGGGGGAGCGGTGAGCTGCAGACACAGCCGCGCTCGGGAACCATTTGGTGGTTTAACCCCCCAGTCCAACTCCTTAGTGCTGAGTGCCAAGCAGAGAGGCACTGGGTCCCATTTTTAGAGTCTTTGGTATGACTCGGCCGGGATTTGAACCCACGACCTTCCAATCTCAGGGCGGACACTCTACCACAAGGCCACTGAGCTGGTCAACATTCAGAAAAAGACGGTGAAACTGCAAGTGAGATCATTACAGGTGTAGATTGTTCCCGTTGGGTACACAAACTCCATGACATGATGTACATGAACATCCAGGAGCTTCGATTTCAGACGGTGAAGGATTTGTGTTTTACGTGTTGTTGTTGGGAAATATTTGTTAATCTGGAAACAAAGACTGTAACACAAAAGTACTAAAACACTAAACACGGGACTGATGACCCAATGAAACTATCCTGACAGCTGAGTTTTGACAAAATGAACCAGAAAAACAGATCTAAGTCTAAAAAGAATGAACGGATAGATACTTTGTAGGTCTTTAAACTCGTTAGATGGCCTAAACAATTAGCTTAATGGAGACAGTAGAGGCTTAAACCATCAGATAAAGCACAAATCCTCAGATCAGTGGCAGCTTTCCCAAGACTCGTGGAGACTAACCTCCTGGTTCCCTGAAAAGCAGCTTAGGTTTACCTGTCCGAGCGGCTGGTGTTAATCCTGCTGCACATTTCTGCTCTGCTGCTTCAGGGTTCCTGAGATGTTTGGACTTCTCTGAAACAAAACAGAACAAGGAGACTTCTCTGTGACAGACCAAAGTCTGTCTTTGTTTGGTTGAAAAGTAGATATTAAAGTTTCCATGGTGACCGTCAGGTTTCACTATAGGCTGCATCTCTTCATCCTCGTCGACTATAACCTCAAACGTCTTCAGAAGCTGAGAGAAAACTCCCCAGATGTTTCCAGATTCTCCGTTTTCTGTTGTGGTCTCTCATCCCTGAAACTTCTAATATTTTCTTTTGTGGAACAGTTGAGATATACAGTAAATTTGTTAGTAAAAGTCCAAGAATAAAAATCTCCTCAGCTGCCCTTGAGAGTGACCCGGATAAACTGAATAAATAACTCCAAAAGAATGAAGTTACTCTAAAAAAAAAAGAATTTTTCTTTAAAATTCACTGGACAGTTTGAGCCTCACAGCCAAAGTGCTGCACCGTTTCCTGATGATCTCTTTTAATTAAACTCTTGTGTGGATATAAAATCCTGAGGAAATTATCAGGAAAATCTAGTTTTTGTTTTTGTTGGATCCTGCAGGTTTCATCTGGAAGTTTGTTTTCAGGTCAGCTGTGGACACTTCAGTAAAAAGAAACGTCTCAAGTTGTCCAGCAGCTCAAAGATGTTAGAATGTTTCATCCCTTTATTAAAATCAACTTTGTGCTGTTTTCAGGTTATTTCCAGGTTTTCTGTACCTGTGCTTAACAAGTTCACTGCAGCATGACGTTTCTGTTCATGACCCCCCAGTTTAAGAGCTCGGTTTTTGGTTATTGGTTACATTTTTGTGGGGGGGGGGGGTTGTTCTGTCAGCCAATCATCAACTAGTCCACCAGTGAGAGTGAAAATTGGCCATCAGTGTTGCCTATTCTTTAATTGCAATAAATCCACAATTATTATTTTTTTTTACTGAAGTGCAGAAAACGGCAACATCTGATCTTTTTTTAATAAAAAAACAAAATTTTAGTCTGTTAAAATGTTGCATTTAATTTGACCTTTTTTTATTTATTTATTTTGAACATAGGAATTTCTTAATTAAGAAGTCTTCCCTTATTCGGTTTGAACACAAAACAACAGATTACATTTGTAAAATAATGACCTAAAAGGAAAACGTTTGCAGCTGAAAATAACCAAAAATGTGTTTTTCAAATTAAAAGAAAATTTGAATTCTTGGCAAAGAAAATGTGTCTAAAAACTGTTTTCAATCCTTCAGGAGTTTTGGTTAAATTTTTTTACGGACGTTTCTGTTTCCACCAGAGTTTGTCCAGAATTTGGGAGGAAAAGAATCCATCACTCAAACTGTTTATGAAATATATCCTATAGCTTTTAGTATTTAAAAACAGACGGTAATGGATGCAAGTCCAAATTTCCTAAAGACTAAAGTCAGACTATAGGACTCTTTCTAGGTTTAGATCAGTAGAAATCGAGCACAAATGGCTGTTACACTGCTAAAGGTTGCTGACCTCGGCTTTAGTCGACCCAGCTCTGCAGAAACTAGAGTGGACCACGCTGTTCTCTGGTTCTGAGCTGCAAACCTGCTTTTAAAGTTTGGAGAAAGTGCTGACTAAGCAACCTTATTCTGTTGAAACCTCATAAACATCAGAAGCTCTTGGCCTTAGTCCTTGGCTTAAATATTTTAAACATGTGCAGTCATTTCCCTCAAACTGCAGACTTTAAAAACCACCATAGTTAACACAAGATAACTTTTATACTTGCATTGGCACGCAGCTGGTTCCCTTGTTAAAGGTTAGTGACAGGTGCCAGAATAGCGTCTGCCTCATCAGACCTTCCTCCAGTTGTTTGGCTCACACGGATGTGTAGGGTGGTGTAGTGGTCGGCACTCACAGCAAGAATGTCCAGGTTCAAATCCCAGCTTGGCTCTTTCACTGTGGAGTTTGCATGTTCTCCTCCTGACAGGATTCTCCAGCGTCGTCTCTCAGTCCAAAAACATGTTTCGTCGGCTAATTGGTGATTTTAAGTTGTAGCTGGGATAGGCTCCAGGAACCTCCAAAAGGGATCAAATGAATTTTCAAAAATTGATGGATGAAAATTTAGCTCAATAAAAAGAAATAACGTCACACAAAAGCACATTAAGTATTATGGGCAGCCGTGGTGCAAAGGTAGGGCGGCCGACCTCTGATTGGAGGATCACATTTGATCCCCACCTTGCCAGCCCAGGTGTCAAAGACAGTGAACCCCCCCATTGCCCCGGGAGGCTACAGGTTGGTGCTGATGCTTCCTGTCCAAAGGAAGTTTTGTATCAGACACTTTCTCTTGGGTTATTCAGTTAATAGGTTTACATCAACCGCACTCAGGCTGCACGAGAATATGGTCAGGAAGACACAACTTTAACAAAACATTTAAAGAAAAATGTGTATCAGTTCAGCAGAAATAAAGTCTAAAGACTCCAAAGGTTCTTCAACCAGCTTATTTTTAAGCAGATTCTTTGTGAAAGTGAAACTAGAAGGTTTTCTGAGACAAAGAGGAAAGTTTTTTTTTTCTTTTTTTATCTTTGAAGCACAAAACTTTTTGGAAAAAAACCCTTAAACATTTGTCAGCGGATGAATACCAGAGTGGTGAAAATGATCGGTTCCATCTTTGGCTCCTTGATGAGTGAATCACAAAAGTTAACTTTGACAGTGAGGGCTTCTTTAAATACACAGAACTGTGGTAAGCACTTTGCAAAGGCCAGTAATTGCATGGTTGGTAGTTTGATCACATCAATTTATCATTTTGCTGGAGCTGTCAAACAGAAGGTTGTGTGTGAGTGTGTGTTCTTTGTGGCAGCAGCAAATGACCCTGTGCTAATGAGACAATACAACCTTTGGCTGTTTGACGGCAAAAATAAAGAGAAATGCCAAAGTAGTTTAGCGGCCGCCGTTGAATGCCAGACTTTTCTGACAGTCATACTCTATATTGGTATAAATAATAATCCTGCTACCATTTTATGGGGCAGAACAACAATAAAACAACCTCGGTTCAGCTTGGCTGAGACCGGCTGAACAGTTGCAGAAGGTTAAAAGATCAACAGCCTCACAACAACTCGGACATGAAGCGATT
Source organism: Oryzias melastigma (assembly GCF_002922805.2). Classification (NCBI taxonomy): domain Eukaryota; kingdom Metazoa; phylum Chordata; class Actinopteri; order Beloniformes; family Adrianichthyidae; genus Oryzias; species Oryzias melastigma. The sequence continues at coordinate 1,025,064 of NC_050531.1, read as the reverse complement.
CTCAGGTTTTTTTGTGTTTATGGAAACAAAAATTCTCAATCCGTCCAATAATAGCTGCAAACCGGCAGTTGTTGAGCGTAACAAGATTAGCAATGAAGTAGGAAATTTCCAGAGTTCACACCTCGCTCTGGTCGGAGCGTGATGAGTCCCCGCGGGTTGATAAGAGGCGAGAGGCAGACAGCAGAGACAGAGCGCTGACCCGCCGCAGTGACTAATCGCTCCCATGTTGCTCACTATGTCTTATGGGCAAAGCATGTCAGCCAGGACAAATCAAACCAGCTCCACATTGCATAACCACAACCAGCATGGACTGTCAGAGATAAACTCTTCTAACCTCGGATGTGTCCTTGTTTTTGTTTCTTTATTTAACCCTTTGTAGACCCGGCATTTGTGAGCATTCCACTTCATTTAAAACAGTTTTATGAGGGGATTAAAACCTCTGCTTCTTTGTTTTATAGATATTTTATTAAACAGAAACTATATAAAAACTAATTTCAGGAGTAAATTCACTCATTTTTTTACTGTAAAATTCACAGAAATGAAAAACTGTTTAAAAGAATTGTATTCAAGGTCAAAACAACCTCCTAATCATTCGCTTCAAATTCTGAAGAATTATGATCTTCAGAATTTAAATTATCCAACTTATTAAATTACCTTTGGACCTATTTAGGTCTCCCACATTCATTGTGTATTAATTTATTGCAATTATCAGATTTTCAAGACAGTTTTTTTTTTTTTTTTTTGTAGACTGACCAAGGATGTGACTTATACTAAGGAGCGACCTATTTGTAATAAAAAAAAACATAAATAGGCTGATATATTTATTTTCCCACTAACAACCACTAGAGGGGGCTGTAGGTTTGTGTATCAGTATTTGCTGCTGACAGAAACGCAGAAGAAGACTTGCCATCCAAAACCAACATGGCTGAGAATCTAATCATTCTCCTCATGAGCGTTATGTTTTCTTAATTACATGGAGACATTATTATAATTGTTTTTATTTTAACTCATTGTTCTAATGTGGGACAGTTAACCATCAAACAGGGTTACAGACAGAAGAGCAGCTAAAAACAGTCATTCAGCTCCTGCAGGCTACAAGGTAACGACACCATCAGTAAAAGACAAAAACTGATCTGAACCCAGAATGGAGACGTGATCATAGATGCTTTCAAGGAGCTCTGTAAAATAACTAACTTAACCGCTCATTATCATCCGTACCTCCTGTGGATGGTAAATTAGATGTACAGTCAAAGCCTTCATCATGTAGCGTCTCCACACGCACTGGAGCGTCTAGTTTATGAACACATTCAAACATTGAGCATTAAATTTGACGTCAAAAGAAGCAGCGAACTCGAATTTGACACATGAATCGCGTTTGGTGTCAAATGAGAAGCGATGTCTGAAACGGGCAGCAGAAACCCTCAGACTGCAGCCACCCAGCACAGACTCTTGACCCGCCTACAGGAGTCTCAGAACCGAAACCTCCAGGTTCTGGAACAGCTTCTTCCCGACAGCTGTCACACTTCTGAACTCTGTCTCCAGACACCTGAACCACACAACAGCCCTGGACAGAGTACACGAACAGTCGACATGATAATGTGTTTTCTCTCACACAGTTACTATGGGCTGAATCAGCTTTTACACGACTTCACTGTTTCAGTCTGTAAGTACTTGTTAATATATACCATAACTATTTATTCTACAATACACATTTGTGTATTTGTATCTGCTAAAACACTCTTGATGGATGCAAACTGTATTTTGTTGCTGTGTACTTGACATGTGCAATGACGATAAACCTGAATTCTATTTGATTCTATTCTATACTGTCATTAACACTCAGCAAAACTGCTCGTCAGTCTCGCTCACTGATACTACTTTATAGTTGTAAAACGACTTTATTTATTTGAATTCTTTCATTTTATGTTGGGTTATGATTTATAATTACAGACATAAACCAAGAGTGAGGTCTTTTGTGACCTGTATGAATGAAACACATTTTGGATCTTGTCAATTATGTCATAACTCTTGTTATATTTGTAAAAAAGTTATTTTTTGAAACCTTCCTGTTACAACACAAAGTAAATGAATGGAGAGCTTTTGACATTGCTATGTGGTTGGCAAACGCAGAGTTGCTTTCAGACATGACTGTAACGACACGTCCTCATCCACGAGTCGTCACATGTTGGTGCGTGGTCAAGGACCCTCTGCTGACGTTTGAGGCACCCCCCACCCCCTTGTTTTTGATGTGCTCCAATTAAATCAGGGCCTAACCTCCGGGCCACAAACCTGTACTGGGACTGCACCGGTACCCAACCTTGACCAGGTACCAGACGCTCACAGTACCAGAACCAAATGTGTCTACTAACAGGACATGGTACCAGTTTGCAGACCGGGTTAGGGTACTGGTCCGCATCTGGTACCCCGTCTGACAAAACGCCCGGATCCCTGATTTAACTGAACAGCCAACACGTCAAAAAACTGTGTGTTAATGTCAGTTGTTGCAGAACTGCATTACCCAGCATGCCAGGCGAGTGGTCACATGTTCAGTCAGGTAGCAAGCAAGGAGATGAGGGCCAGTCATGCACAGTGTGATGGTATGAAAAGAATAAAGTTTGTTTGACACAATATCAGCGCCTCTTTTGGTTACTTGAAGATAAGCAAGCATCACAAAAACGACGGGTTGTGGACACCCAAAACGTCAACGTGACGTGGAGCGTCCTTCGCCATACGTCCACATGTGACGAGTTGGGAGTGAGAACGTGTTGGACTGCAGGAACGCTGATTACAGGCATGAGAAAGACCAGATCACTGAAGCCTCAAGCAGCCAAAATCAAGCAGAAAGCAGATTTTAAAGTTTGATCTTTCCTGCTTAAACCGCATAAAACCTCCAAATAACTGTTACATGTTTGGTTGTTGTTGTTGTTATTGTGATATTCTTCCTCATTATCTTCAGGAGGAAGTTTGAACTTTGATTCCAAGCTTTAAAGACAACATTCCAGCCGGTTTTGATCCACCAATTTGAAGTGTTTGGTTTGAATCATCATATTTTACTCCTCATGAAAGTAAACAACAAACCAAAGCTACAAAGGTTCATATTGGTAAAGACTCATGCTTTGTTTTCCTTTATTAGACAAATGTTCCTGTTTCTAAACCTCCACAGCTTCCTTTGTTTCAGGTTCCTCTGTAAGTTTTCTTCAGTCTGATAGTCAGACGTTTTGATTGAAGGCACGTTTGGTTCACACGTCCACACAGTCCACTGAAATAAATGTGTTACCATCTTTCTGGGTCAAGCAATAAAAAAATAACCAACCAGAGAAAACTTTGAGGCTTTTCCGAATGGGATTGTCTCCTGATGCTATCGTTGAAGTTCACTGATAAGCTCCGGCGAATGGAAAATAGAAAAAGTATTTGAATGAAATGCTAGAAAATCTAATTAAATGAACCTTTAAGTCCAGGTTCTGAGTTTTTCTTTCTCTCTAACTGTAATCTCAACGCCGAGGAAAATATTTCCAGTCAGAAAAGGGTCAAATTCCAGCAGGCACAGATGAGAGCTCCTGTGTTTAGAGACGATACGATCTCGGCATGATTGAGCCTCAGGTAAGGAGCGCGGGATTCAACCACAATTAGGCGCCGGCGTAGAGCGGGCTGATTCTGCTAGGAAAATTGCAGTCAGATTGGAAGGCTAATGCTTTTTACAATGGGTCACAAATTGAGGAGAGGGGAGACCGGAAAGGTCAGCCCGAAGCCGCTGATTGGCCTCAATCATCAGGAGTGACCGGGAGGCAGGATGATGGGGAGCGCCGGCGTCTTCTGCTTTTTATAGACTGGGTACCTGAGTCAGGGACATTCAGAGCGTCGATTAGCTTTAATGTAAAGATAGATGCAAGTGGAGCTGCGTTTTCTAGTGTAGCAGATGCGTGCTTAAGTGTCCTGTCAATATGGAGAGGAGCTTTGGAGGAGACTTTATCGAGCATTCAGCCTCCGTAAAACTGTCCTATTCTAGTCGTTATAGTTGAACTCTTGTGTAATGATTGGCTAATTTTATGGAGGGAGGGGCCACTTCCTCCCGGAGTACAATCAGTGCTCTCTGCTGCAGACTGTGACCTTGATGGTGTCCAGGAAAGACGAGCTGAACCCACAACACGCCCCGGCTCTCTGCAGCTAACGAGCACCGCTGCTGCTCAGCTTTATCTCCCTAATTAATGACTGAGACGTGACGCCGGCGTTCTGCAGACGCCACCGCCGCCGCAGAGAACTTCCGCGTGAAAACAATTACCTGGTGAAATATTAAAGATGTTTAAAAATACTTTCCACTGAAGTGCAAATTTGTGACTTGATTATTTTGTTTGTGTGTGTGTGCTTAGCTCGTTAATATTCACATATCCTAATTACTAGAGAGGCTGAGCGTGTAAACAAAAGTCACATGGTCCGCACAAGGATTTAATTAATCAACAGAACATTTTATTCATTAACTGAACAAATCCAGTTCATGCAGATTTCTCATCCTGGAACTCCTCACATTCTCGGTGGTCTTCAAAGCAATCAAGAATGCGGGGAAGTCATTTTTCAAAAGCTAATGAAAGCTTTGTTCTGGACGAGTTCTTCCCGGCTATAAATCAGGGTGTCAAGCTCAATCGCACGGGGGCCAAGATCCAAAACACACCTTAGGTCAGGTGATAGAGGGGAAACATTTATTGAACACTCTAAAACTACATTTTTATCATAGTTATGAACTAGATACATAGCATTACCTGCGATAGTGCTAGTGTGAATGCTGTAAGCCGAATGTGGACGCTGAAGATGCTGAAATTGATCGCTGAAAACGCTGAAGCTCATAGCCAGCTAAAGTATTGGCTAAATACCAAATTAGCCTAAACAAACAATTAAAAAAAAACTTAGGTTAGCCAAAACAGCTCGCATCTAGCTGACAAAATAGCTGAGTTTCAAAATAGCCTAAAAAACAAACAAAATAAAAATCCTAAATTAGACAAAACAATTAGCTATTAGCCTAGCTCTAAAATGGCCAAAACAGCTTCCATATATCTGAAATATTAGCTTCACTCAAAAATAGCTCATCTTAGTAAATACCAGAATAGTCCAAAAATCTAGCAGAATGACAATTAAAAAAAAAACGTAACTTTTAAACATAATTATTAATAAAAAGCAGGAATATTATTCCAGAATAAATCAACTTAAACCTTAAATAACTTTCAATATTTTACTCTCCATAAAAATATATTTTTTATATTTTTTCAAAATGATGCAAGTTAGAAATGAGCACAAGATAACATCGGGCCATTAATAACAATAAAATAAAAGATCTGGAGGGCCGGATAGAATTACCCGGAGGGCCGGATTCGGCCCCCGGGCCTTGACTCTGACACGTGTGTTGTAAATGCTCCGTTTCTGTTTCGAGGAGCCAGAATTTACAGGCAGGAAATACGGCTCAAGCACCTGAAGGAGACATGAGCAAATTTAGGAAAGAAGAAATTGAACAGCGGTGACTTCTGATAAATCAATGTTCCTGCCCTGAGTCCACATGCGGCTGACAGCAGAGGTGTTAGATTTCTGTCTCAGATATGTGCCCATTCTCACTTCACTGGCTCCACATTCTGCCAATTTATCAGACACCCTCAGTGCTGGGAATGGGAAGAATGACTTCTTTTTTCTTATTTATTCTTCATGAACGAGTGGATTTACTCCCTAAAACCTCTGACTACAACATCTCTGAAAACACAAGCAGAAACATAACAATTGATGAAAAAAATAACAATCTGAACATTAATTCTTTTTTTCCTGAGGATGAAGAATTCTTCTGACTGTCAATCTTCTCGCAGGCAAACACTTCATCCAGAGAAAGATAACCCCTGCTCCTCACAGAGATATCTGCTGTTCCGGATTAAAGTTGAGTTTGACTTTGAGATCAAAGGCTTAAAAAATCCTTACTGGTTGGAGTGCAGCATCAAATCAGTCAATTCAAGTTCAGATCAATGCGGCCCCGTCATGATCTCTGCTCCAGTGATGCTCTGAATGACTTGTTCTCGTCTTCAGCCCCGAGGACGGTTCTCTTCTTTTCATTTCTGCAGCATGAGGTTGGGTGGCGTTCACGCCAACGGGTTGGATCCGCGGATAGTTTGGTGTAAAGCTGACCTGAACTCCGATGAGGACTAGAAAAGTACAGCAAATAATGAAACTGAGGTTCTTCGTTCAAGGTCCACGAACCATCCAGAAGTCTGAAGCGGGAATGTGCAAAGCTGCTGTGTGTAAAGGTCGCGTCGCACTGCAGCTACTTACATTTTGAGCATGTTCCACGTAGGTATCGTCCGTTTGTGATATATGTAATTCGTCTCCATCGTGGATCATCAAAGAAAAAGTGCAAATAAACCACGCAGAGATCTGATAAACTCGGGCTTCATTCAGTTTCTTCACTAAGACCAGAGTCGGCAACCTTTGACAGTAAAAGAACCATTTGGGCCCATTAAATCAAAACCTACAAGGAGCCGCATGGACTTAGTTTAGCCTGTAAGAAATTTGGATTTGCCTTCATGAACTTCTTATTGCTTTTTTTAAAAAAATAATGTGAATTATGTGAAGTGTTTTTGGTACGAACAAAAGCAAAAATCTAAAGAAACAACTATATCACAAAATGGGATTTTTTATTTTTTATTTTTACCGTTAGTAGAGGCCAAATTGCAGAAAAAAGCCTGTTGCTCAATTACTAGCTGAACTCCAAAAGAGCCCAACATTACTCAGTAAATTGAATCAGACAAAAATGTTATTTTGTTGCTAAAACAGAAGCTAAACTCTAAATGATCCTAAAAACCCCAGTAGAAAACAAACTAGTAAAGAACGTTAGCATGTTGCTAAAATAGAAGCTAAGCTCTAAGTTTTTTGAAAATGACTTCTATTTTATTTTTAATTCAGCTAGAGAGCCAGCATGGGGAGATAAAAGAGCCTCAGGTTGCAGACCCCTGACGTAGACCCTGAGAGCTCTGGGTCAGCACCACGGACAGCAATCGCCGTGGGCCCTCACGATGCAGCGACCCACACAGCCCGCCAGAGGGTGTCTCGCAGGGCGGTGTCCGGCTCTGTGCACAACCTTTTGAGTTTTAAAAGTATTATTCTGTTCATTCACTTTAAAGAACCTCAAAGTGGTATTTTGATTCAATTCAATTCAATTCAATTCAATTCAATTTTTCAATTCAATTTTATTTATATAGCCCAATATCACAAATTCAATTTGCCTCATTGGGCTTCATGCCTGTAGTTTTTACAGATGCACAGATGGAGTCATAAAATATGCACAATAGGTAAAAACTAAACAGACTATATATGATGCGTTCATGCATTTCTGCATCACACAGCTTCAGGATGGAGTCGTTTTACTTCCGGGTAAGAAAAACTCCAAAAAAAAAAATAACTAGTTTTCATGAATTTGTTTTTTAGTGTTCCAAAGGTAATTTATGATATTATAGATATAGAGATAGCTCCCTCGGAAAGGCTGAAGGAAATCACGGTATGGCCCCTTTAAAACAAAGCCGAGGGCCTGTTGTAGTTGCTGTCCGTGGTGCTGATCCAATGAGATTTCTTCCCAGACCTCGAATGTCAAAGTGAGGAAATGACTGTCGGGCTTGTCTGATCTTTTCATGGTTTATTTGTACGTCTCTTATGGTTTTGACGTGGTTCATTCGTAATACAACTGCGAACATTTCACCAGAACTTTTGCCACATATAACCAATTTTCTCATGTGGAATATACGAACAATGTAAAAGCCTGAGTTACAAGCCCAGAACCCTGCGGCCCAAGAGACACCGGGCTCTGTTTAGACAGGAGAACTTGTTTAGCTGACGGCCTGTCCAGAGGTGAGCGAGTTCTGCATCATACAATCTTCATTCATGTTTAAAACATGAATGAAGAGTGGAGGGAAATCTTCATGCAGAATAATTCTAAATCTACAGGTGTCCTACAAGCGCTCACACATCACGTGCACACCCCATGCGTGCAGTATTTGTATGTAAGTGCCAGTACTGTCACCTTACTAATGACGAGAGTACGACAGCATCACCTGTACGTAGAACTTCCTCACCAATATCTCACGATACACTTTCCACATACATGACAATGGTACGTTCCATTTTCACCACTTCCTGTGACGTCAAGTTCCTCAACACAAACCTGAGTTTGCTTTGACCCTCCACAGACCCGACCACCCCAAAACCTGCCTGGGTCAACCCCCCTCCCCCACCCCCCGTACCACTTTGTTTCCTGAAGAGTCACAATAAAGTCTGAGATGATCCTGCTAGTATGCGGTTCAGTGAAGAGATTCAGTCTCTTGTAAATAAATAACAATAAGAGGACGAAAACCGAATCTGGTGTGGACGCCCTCTGAGACGCTGAAGACGAGCCAAACCTAATTAAGGTGTAAAACTGTTGTTTGTGTTTTTGTTGTTTGTTTGTCACACATGTAACTGTCAGTGGAATGCTGATTTTGATGCGGTGGAGTATTGAAGGCGTGCCTCCCCGCTGCTGTCAGCTGTCGCTTCTGTGTCAGCTTATGTAACCACTTCCAGCTGCAGCCTCCCCGATTCTTTTGTCCAAATCAAATCAGGAGTCGCTCCAAACACAGATCTTCACAGACACGCTCTTCACTGATGCTGTAACGCCGGCGCCAACACCAGGAAAACACAACAAATCAACACCTCTCCATAGACACAAGCTGATGTATTTAGGTTTTTAAGCTGCATTTCATGTTTTCAGTCGTTTAGTTTTTCACCACAACATTGTAAAGTCATTTTCCAGATTACAGGTACTACTGTGAACATCAGCTGTCAAAAGCTTTTAAACACACAGCAGTGTGACTCCAGATGTTTATTTACAATGTTTTTGTTGTTACTACCACACGACAAAAACTGAAAAAAGTTTCATCTCTTTAAAGCTGCCGTGCTTCCACAACGAAAACCATAAACTGTGAAATTCTAAATGATAAACACCTGAGGCTCACCTGTACAGATATGACTGAGTTCTGCTAATGAATGAAGAACCAGCTTCATATTTTGGGCTGTAATAGTGAATATTAACAGGAAACTTCTGTCTCATGGGCTTTCTGTTCACCTGTCTTTAGCAGGACTGGCTGATCAGCATAAGATGGACGGAGAAAACTTTATTAATCACCATACAGAGACATGAACTTGTCCGGTTAGGATACAAAGCACAAACCAAAATCCCCAAAACATATTTGATTTCTTGGACCTTAATGAGGAAACACGGCAGGAATAAAAAAAAGTCACATACACCCATACGAAGGGTTGAACCGTACCGGTACTGCAGGTTCTGGGTTGTTTTTGAGTTTCTACCGTTTCATTACTTTTACGTTTTATATAAGTGGTGAAATCTGACACCTGAAACTGTTCCCTCATTTTCTGTCTAAATGAACATGAAAAGGTGTCAGAACTTGTTTGAGTTTATTAAACTTTCAGCTGCTTTAGAAATGTTGACCCCAGATCCTCACATTTCATTTCTCATTCATCATTGAAGCCCTCAGTCTGAGGAGAAAAAACACTCAGAAGAGAGAAAATCTTCATCAGAGGAATGAAACGGGAAATTACTGCACTATTTTGGATCAATAATTAAAGAGAGTTGAAAGAAAAAAAAATGGTGAAACAGTAAAATAATTCATCTGCAGAGTATTGTTTTATTTAAACTGTTTCATATGAGCTTTATTACAAAAGAGAAATCAGATATTTCATAGATGAAAAATGAAGGTTTCTGGAAAAGCAATTTAGGTTTCTTCTTAATTTTAAGAAAAAACATATTTCTATTTACTAAACATCAGGATACTGTATAGTTAGATTTCAATTTGTGAGCAGAAACCATTTTAATTTTAGGAAAAAGTGACTCCAGTGGTTTTAAGTTGTAATTAAAGCTAATAATCTATCAAAGGTAGTAACGGTTTCTACTATTGCTTTTTTGTGTGTGTAGTTATAATGTTTTAGCTCCATAGACCTCGATGTTTAGCTGATTTATTTGGGAGACCAGGACAGAACAATGAAGGTTTTGAACATTTCTATTCTTGGTTTTATGGACATGAAAACAAACAAAAAATGAAGCATCAACTTTCATCTTAAGTGAGACTTCTGTGAAATCTTTTGAACTAAAGACACTGTTTTATACACTCTAGAACTTTACCAGAATTTGGGATGGTTTTCAGAGATTCATCTGTGGAAAATTCCAGATTCCAATTTGTATTTAGAAACATTTCTATTGAAATAAAGTGAAGTCTAGTCAGCTATGATGGAGACGTGTCTGGTTGCTCTCTTTTCTACAGTATGTGGAACATTCTCATGTGAAAAAAAAACTTCATTGTCATACTGTTCATTTGTATTGTATTTTTTTGTGATTGTATTTTATTTCTACTTTAGTGTTTTGACTGTCGCCTTTCGGCCCAGGTCTCCCTTCAGGAATCTAATCTCACTGGGATTTCCTGGTAAATAGCAGTTAAATAAAATAAAATAAATAAATGTATTATATGACAGTATATAAGTTGTAACAGTCTGAATGGCCAG
>NC_050531.1:1004903-1014478 GCF_002922805.2 Oryzias melastigma | reverse complement strand
CATGACCAAACAGCTGAAGTGGCTGAAGAGATTTCTAGCTTCCTTTTGACATTTCAAAACTCGGTGGAAATCAATTTGGTTGCGGGTTGATCATCCCCCCGCGTGGATTGAATGATTGTTTCATTAACTTCAGTGCGTTATACCCCGGCGCATCAGCAGAATGGAGGCATCGCTTCTTCTGTTGCAGGGCAATATTAATCTCTAAAATAGGTAGCACATTATGCAAATGGCCGAGGAGGACCTCATCCATGTAAGACTGCTTTTTTCCCTTCAAAACAACCTCGGGGATTGTTTTACAAGAGGTGCAAAGTGGGAACATGTGCCACTGTGCTGCTGAGTGTATCCCCTCTAGCCGTGCATTATCCATTCTGCTGCCGGATTAATGGGGCAATTGATCAACGGCGGGCTTGTGTATCCAGGAGAACAGCTGATCACTCACCTACGGCGAGGCTCGACACAGGAGCACCAATCAGCACTGCAGCGGTCAGGATGATTACAGACGCACGGCTGGGCCGACTCCCGCCGCCCCTGACAGGCTGACATTATTAGGACAAGGAGCTGCAGAGCTGAAGAGGCGGGAGACTGGTTGAACATGGCGAAAGCTAACAAGCATGCAAACACAGGTGCTGGGCTTAATGGAGAAGCTGGAGAAAGGCTGCTGCTGTCGGTAACATCGTCTACCTTTAGATCAGGGGTGTCGAACTCAATCACACAGGGAGCCAAAATCCAAAACACACCTCAGGTTGCGGGCCGAACAGGATCAACATTTATTGAACGCTCTAAAACTATATTTTTTTAAATTTACAGCCATAACTTTTTAACATTATGTAGTGACGGTCGCAGGCACGTTGGTCTTGCTGTCTGCACCACAGGGAATTGTGGGTAATATTTCTTTTGCCTTTCAGGTTGTAATTAGATTAAAGTTTTGGTTTTCGTTAATGTGTTTTGTTGTCTGACTGTTTAACACTTGTTGGCATTTGTTTTTTTTTTATTATGTTATGTTTGAATTTGTCCTGCACCTTGAGTGAGAATGAGGGAGAGGCTGATGATCCCCCCTCTCGTTGTGCCCTTGTGTGTTATCAAATTAAAAGCCAAAGGTCCTGACAATTTTCTCTCAGCTTCCTTTGTCGCTGATTTGCTACAATAATTATGAACTAAATATGTAGCATCACCTGTGATAATGCTAGTGCTGATAGCTGAAGACGCTGAAATTAATAGCTAGAAACGCAGAAGTTTATAGCTGAAAACACTGAAGCTGATAGCCAGCTAATATATTGGCTAAATGCTAAATTAGCCTATTAGGTTAGCCAAGATAGCTAGCATGTAGTCGAAATATTATCTCAACTCCAAATTAGCCTAAAAACTAAAAAAAAAAAATTAAAAGCCAAAATTAGCCAAAACAGCTAGCACGTAGCTGAAAAAAAGCTAAACTTCAAAATAGCCTAAAAAATGTGAACAAAAATAAATTAGCCATAACAGTTAGCATGTGGCTGAAATATTAGCTAAACTCCAAATTAGCCTAAAAAAACTAAAAAATAAAAATAAAAATAAAAAGCCTAAATTAGCCAAAAAAGCTAGCATGTAGCTAAAAATAGCTAAACTTCAAAATGGCCTGCCTGAAATAAACTGAAAACAGCCTAAACTAGCAAAGACAGTTAGTCGGTAAATATTAGCCTGACTCCAAAACACACTAAAAATTTAAAAGCCTAAATTAGCCAAAACAGCCACCATGCAGCTGAAATATTAGTAAAACTCCAAACCAGCCTTAAAAATCTTAGTAAATGCCAAAATAGTCAAAAAAGCTAGCAGAATACCAATTTTTAAAACTTTATAACTGTAACGTGTTAACGTAACTATGAATAAAATCAGACAGGAATATTATTCCAGAATAAATCAACCTAAACCTTAACACTAGAATTCCTGAGCCTGCGCAAATTTGTGCAGGGAAGAGTCCCCCCCCCCCCCCCTAGTCCGAGAGCCCATTGTTGTGTCATGGTGGGTCACTGATGAGCCATTAACTTGCCCATGTATATGTTAATGCAGCATGTAGTACCTAATGTGTATTTGAACTAACAGGTTGTGTGGGGGTTGGAGTTACCTGATGCATGTGGACAAGTATTGGCTTTCCTGCTTTTACTCACATTTGAACTAAAGTTCCATCTCATTCCTAACCCAGAGTTCAATATGATGTTGCTCCACCTTTTGCTGCTATTGCAGCTTCAACTCTTCTGGGAAGGCTGTCCACAAGGTTGAGGAGAGTATTTATAAGAACTCTGGATCATTCTTCCAAAAGCTCATTGCTCAGGTCACACTGATGTTGGTGGAGAAGGTCTGGCTCTCAGTCTCTGCCATAGACTGTATATAAAATAACTGGACAAAGCAAGCCCCCCTACTTCCGTGTTCCATATAGGAAGTACCACTGGGTTCCAAAAAGGCCAAAGTCCCATTGACTTACTTTTTTCTAATCCTAATTTTTTTTCAAAGATTTTTTTCCATTATCACAAGTTATTAGAGTTATAAATTGACCAATCAGATGGCTCAATAAGCGTTTGTGGGTCTGACGTTGACCGTCTGGGGGGTTTGAGTGACAGTCCGTTGCCTTAACCACTTGACCGTCTAGTGGTGGAATCTGGAATGCATGTCAAACTTAAATTTAAACATGACATTCTGCATTGCGCAATCAGGAAGTCATTGTTGATGGTTTAAAGGTATTTGTCTGTGTTAAAAATATTTCATTCACATGCATTGAACAGTTTTGAGGGAAAAATAAAATTTAAAAGTAAAAAAACAAATATTTCATGTGGACTATTCCTGAGCGGGATTCAAACCCATGACCTTCTGAATGTGAGTCCGTTGCCTTAACCACTTGACCGTCTAGTGGCGGAATCTGGAATGCATGTCAAACTTAAATTTAAACATGACATTCTGCATTGCGAAATCAGGAAGTCATTGTTGATGGTTTAAAGGCATTTGTCTGTGTTAAAAATATTTCTTTCACCTGCATTGAACAGTTTTGAGGTAAAAATAAAATTTGAAAGTAAAAACCAATTTTTGACTATTCTTGAGCGGGATTCGAACTCATGACCTTCTGAATATGAGTCCGTTGCCTTAACCACTTGACCGTTTAGTGGCGGAATCTGGAATGCATGTCAAACTTAAATTTAAACATGACATTCTGCATTGCGCAATCAGGAAGTCATTGTTGATGGTTTAATGGTATTTGTGTTAAAAATATTTCTTTCACCTGCATTGAACAGTTTTGAGGTAAAAATAAAATTTGAAAGCAAAAACAAATATTTGACTAATCCTGAGCGGGATTCGAACCCATGACCTTCTGAATGTGAGTCTGTTGCCTTAACCACTTGACCATCTAGTGGCGGAATCTGGAATGCATGTCAAATTTAAATTTAAACATGACATTCTGCATTGCAAAATCAGGAAGTCATTGTTGATGGTTTAAAGGCATTTGTCTGTGTTAAAAATATTTCTTTCACCTGCATTGAACAGTTTTGAGGTAAAAATAAAATTTAAAAGTAAAAACAAATATTTGACTAATCATGAGTGGGATTCGAACCCATGACCTTCTGAATGTAAGTCCGTTGCCTTAACCACTTGACCGTTTAGTGGCGGAATCTGGAATGCATGTCAAACTTAAATTTAAACATGACATTCTGCATAGCGAAATCAGGAAGTCACTGTTGATGGTTTAAAGGCATTTGTCTGTGTTAAAAATATTTCTTTCACCTGCATTGAACAGTTTTGAGGTAAAAATAAACTTTGAAAGTAAAAACAAATATTTGACTAATCCTGAGCGGGATTCGAACCCATGACCTTCTGAATGTGAGTCCGTTGCCTTAACCACTTGACCGTTTAGTGGCGGAATCTGGATTGTATGTCAAACTTAAATTTAAACATGACATTCTGCATTGCGCAATCAGGAAGTCATTGTTGATGGTTTAAAGGCATTTGTCTGTGTTAAAAATATTTCTTTCACCTGCAAATTTAAACCTTACAATCTGCAATGCGAAATCAGGAAGTCATTGTTGATGGTTTTTGGTGATCACCACAACTCTACTTTAGAGAAGGGGAGGGGGGCATTGCAGCAGACGCTGAAAGTTCCAGGGATTCTAGTGTTAAATAACTTTCAATTTTTTACTCTATATAAATATATATTTTGTCAAAATTATACAAGTTAGAAATAAGCGCAAGATAACATCAGGTCATTAATAACAATAAAATAAAATGATCTGGAGGGCCGGATCTGGCTCCCGGGCCTTGAGTGGCACAGGTGTTGAGAGCAGACATGTAGATAAAAGTTTATGAGTTTCTGTGATGACAAGAAAGGGAGGATGGTATTTAGTCTGCATTAATGTCACCAAATATCAGTTACCTGCCTTTATTGTGAATAAAGTAAACAGATTTAATGCTGAAGCTGCTTTCTGTCTCACAAATAACATCTGAAAGCTGCTTTAATGTCCCCAGAGCCCCCTAAGGCACTTATGACAAACTCAAGCTAGAAAAGCTTTTGAGAGATTAGGAAACAGATGCATCAACACGGCTTCAACTCCTAACAATAATTGGGCTCTAAAAGTCACTAACATGAACATGATTTGAGCCTTGCAGAGATCTGGATTCCTGCTGCCCTGCAGTCCATCACTCACACCGACTTCTCGTGAGACTGAGGGCTGACAGACTCCAGCTCATCCAAGCATCCATTCAATCAATGCAGGAAATGATTCAACCAGTTTATTTTAAATTATAGCTTTCACGCGAAGCGCAGTGAAGGCAGTGAAGCTGAGTGGTAATGCAGCATAATGTAACTACAGAGGAGATGGGCTTCGAGTTGCAGATCACGTGACTGACGGTTCAGTCTGACGGACGCTTTCCTTTTTTTCCTTTTTGCAGCTCAGCTGAAGGGTCTCTCCGTCCAAATCGGCTTTTAAGTGAGGCTTCATTTACAGTATGTGTGATTGCACTTCAGATATGAAGCAGTTCAACGTTTTTATTGGAAGTCTACTTAGGCGTTATCAGATGAAGCTGCCGGCTTCCTGAACAGAAGTGACATGGCTAAAGCCTTCTCTGTGGACGTGAACACAGCACGAGATGTTAGCTAAAAGCTGCTTTATGTTTTTGTGTCAGGACTAACCATGAACTTAAGAGCTTTCTGGAGATCTGCTGAAGATTGCAGCAGATTGTTTTGCTTCAATAACTTTCTGTTCAGCTTCACTTTTCACCACTCTCCTTAACAGCCTTTTTAGCAGCGGCGGCGGCGGCTGCAGTCAGGCGTTTAGCGAGGACAAAGCTCCAGTAAACCCAACCGCTTCCCAGCATCAAACAGTATAAACAGATAAGGGTTGCTGGCAAGGGTACCGAGGCGTTTCACGGCAGCGAATTTAGATGTTTCAGTCAGGAGTTGGAGGGAGACGTCCAACTCCAGATGTCAGAAGTGTAGACCGTCTATCTCTGAAAGTCATGCTTTTTTGATACAATCTAAGGAAGAAAAAGACGTTTTAACTTAAACAAAAAAGTGACATGGAAGAGTCAGACGTGAGCACAGTAACTGGAGAAACCACTGTTACCCGCACTATAGGGTATAGTTGTCCAAAAGACACACAAAGGAAAAAGAGACACACAATCAGGAGTACACAAATCTTCTCAGTGAAGGAAAGCAAACTGTGAAAGCTGTAAGCTGAATTTGAAGCTGAAGATGCTAGGGCTGATAGCTGATAGCTAAAGCTATTAGCTAAATGCCAAATTAGCCTAAAGAAAACAATTAAAATAATTAGGTTTGCCAGAACAGCTAGTATGTTCCTGGAAAAAAAAATAAACTTCAACATGACCTAAAAAAACCAAAAACAAAAAACAAAATTATCCAAAACTGTTAGCATGTAGCTGAAAAACTAGCTATAAATAACCTAAAAATAACATATAATATATAAAATAACCTAAAAAAGAAAAAAGTCAAAATTAGCTAACAGTTAGCTAACAAATATTAGACTAAATCCAAAATGGCCTAAAAAACTTTTTTTAAAAAGTGTAAATCAGCCACAACAGTTAGCATGTAGCTGAAACATTAGCTGAACTAAAAAAAATAATTATATAAAAAAAAAAATTAAAAAAAGAGGAGAGAACTTTGGGCAACACTTGACATCAACGCCCGCCGTACCTGTCCGGATCAGCTTCACAGTCCAATTCTGAGGAATCTACTGGAATAACATTGACTGTATTTTACAAAATACAACAAATCAAAGAACAGAAACACATGAGCTTTTGTGTTAAAGTGTTAACTCTAAAAGGTTTTTAAAAGAAACACACACATCCCATGGACTCAACTGGAGCAAAGAGGAACATCTGATAAGGAAGCATGTAAAGTGCACATTTATTTACATTAGAACTGATAATAAGGAAATGGCTTCCATAAGCTGCCATGATGGAAGCGGCAGAAGCAAAGCCAGAACCTGTCAGTCTCAGGACACACGGCCCGTTTGTACTATTCTGATAAAGTCTGTCCTTTAGTTCAATGTGACAGACTCATCTTTAAATGTTTGAACGAGTGAATTAGCTTGAATGAAACACGAGGTAGTGTCACAGTCAATGGTAGAGATTTGAATTCCATCCAGTATCTAGTAATTAGATGGTAAAACATCACAAAACATTTCCAGGCCTTAAGAGAGAGATATTGGCTATGTCCGAATTCCTTACCTACGCACTCGCGTTCGCCATTTTGTAGAGCTGTCTGAATCTACAATTCCAAAAACAAGTGCACTAGAAATTTCCCAGAAGTCTTTGTGAAAAACTAGCGTGCTGGCGTCTTTGACTGTGGAGAATTGTCCGTTTTTCTTCACCTTCACTTAAGCATCGAGTCCTTAAGAGATTTGACTTCTTAGGAACGCCCTGTTGGGTAATTGTATCGGCTCTAGGAAAACAACGAAATTACAGACAATAAGCACTTACATCAAGTGACTAGAGTTTAGTCTCTGAACGCAGCTCTCTTCAGTACCCAGTCTGCTCTTCAGGAGGTTCTGGACCGGTTCATCTGTCACTCACTCTCATTTTTCTCTTTATTTAATATGAATACATTAAAACTAAAATTCAGCTCTAGGTTAAAATGACTTCTTCGTCCAAATAAAAGCTTGATTTTACATAAACAATTAAGGAGAATAAAGAAATTAACCTTTGATGCTCATCAGACTATTTTCTCTCGTTCTGGTTTGAACTCGTTTTACTGCTCGACTCCAATTAATGGACCGATAAGAGCAGAATTTCAGAGCAGACAGGTGATGACATTTTGGTAAAACCCACTTACAAATGGTGGTGGAGGGGTGTTAATGAAAGAGGAGTTAAAAGCAGAACACCAAAGAGGTGGAGATCAAACGAGAGACCTTGATAAAACTGCTGGCTTTAAGAAGTGATAACAAGGAAATGAGGCGAAAGCAGCCAATGAGGATAAACTAACGAGTTTAAACGACGACAAGTTGGGATGAAGAAGATTCTACACCAAGAACAAGACGACAAGGTGTTTGCAGTCAACATCAGATTAATTAAAATTCTAATTACCATCTTTAGGTGGTGAAAGGAGATCCCAAACACCTAAAAGATTATTTGACTTTAGGAACCTTAGGCTCAAATACTGTCTGTTAGACTCTAAAAATGACAAATGCATCCATCCCCCCTTCACTAGATCTTCATCATTTCAGCAGCCACGAGTCCTTCTGGATAGTCACAGATGCCTCGCAGTAGTTTGCTCTCAAACACTCGTCCCTCTGTGCTAAAAGCAGCAAAGATTCAGGGTTATCTGAATTTGGCCCACAGCCTGTGCAGTTGACAGTAAACATGGCCCCACAATGACAGCTGTCCCTGCTTTCCTGAAGCCACTGAATCGGAGCCAGATCCTTAAAGAGTCCGTCTCCCAGCCGGGACAAAGCCAGACGAGAGGCAGAACGTGAAGCTACTGATGAATATTTCATCATTCCTACTTAGGTGATTATACTGTCAGGATCGGTTTACCTGTATTTTAATGTGGTGGGATAGTCTGTAGTTGCATTGCACTCTGGGTAGCAGGAAGCAAAGATTTTTTTAGTGACGTTCTCATTCATCTCATGTAAACATTTAAAACTAATAACTTTAACTGCCTGCTCAACCAAGTGGTGGGCCACATTTAGAAAGCATGTTTTAAAAATATTGATTACTCCCCAAGGTACGGAGGCACCAGACAGTAACCAGAATTTTTTTTTAATATTCTTCAATTTTTAGAAAGTTACTGCGCACTAACCAGTTACTAACCAGAACATTTTTATTTCTAAAAATGTAAGTAAAAAAAAAATGTCTGGGTAGTAACTGGTACACACCAGATAGTAACTTTAACAGAACCCCTGTGTATTTTTAGAAGAAAAAAAAATGTAACTTTTGCTTTTTGTTGATTTATTTTTTTTTCTTTTCCAGGTTAAGTTTGATAATCGTTCAGTAGCTAAAACAAAAATAATGTTTATTTTATGCGTTCCATAAAGTTTAAGTTCATTTTTTTGTCAGGAAATAGACCTAGCCAAGTATCCTGCTAGCTTGTTGCTGCACATTTGCATAATAATCCACACTTGTTGACAGTATAGCTAGCATAGTAATGTATCAAATACATCATTAAACATTCTACAATTACGGCGTTAGCATTGCAGTTTAATTGGAAGCATTATTTTGATCCTTATTCCTGATTGATCTACATTTCCAGTGCTTTACTGTCTGTTCTTCTGTTTCATGGATTTCAGTTTCACTCATTCATTTTTCAAACCCCAATATTCTTATAACCCTCGTGTTATCCTTGGTATGTTGACGTAGGGACTGGGTCATATGGAACCTTGTTTTTGTTCAATGATTTTTGATTTTTTACTGACATGAAATCCTGTCCACCTTTGAGATTGGATGGATAACATGTGGATGTGAGATTGGGGTCATCTGGACCCCATAAGAGAGCATGAGGGTTAAGAGGACTTCAATAAAGGAGCGAGGCGCTCAGATTCTGGCTTGTAAAAATAAGTTTGGTTTGTTATTCATCTGTGTTAACATGTCAAAGGGATGTAACAGGTAAAAGTACATTGGATGATGACGTTTGATGTTTGTTTTCAAATGTGTTTTTAATGTTTGCATAACTCTAAAAGTTTTATGATAAGTCTGGAGCATATCTAGTATCATTTCATTTCAGTTGACTATTGGTTGACTATTTTTTTTTCATTTAATTTAGATTTTTGGAAATTACTTTTGTATTCCAAAATGTTTTTGTTTTTATTTTGTCTTTCTTTCTTTCTTTATTTTTTATTATTATTATTTTTACAGAAATCAGGAAAAGACATTGTTGTCATGATCCAGTGCTTTGATTTTGTCATGTTCTGTTTCCCCGTCAGTCTCACCATGTTCAGGTTAATCATCCACAGCTGTTTTCATTTAGTTAATCAACCTCAGTGTATTTCAGTGTCTGGTTTTCAGTTCTCATCTTCAGGTCATCTGCTCTGTTAATGGTTTGTTTTATCCTGGTTTTGGCATGTTAAGTATTTTTTTTCTTTTCTTTCTTCTCCCTTTTCTTCTTT
>NC_050531.1:973919-1004156 GCF_002922805.2 Oryzias melastigma | reverse complement strand
GGCCCTGGTCTGGGTGGTTGATGGGATTATCCAGCAGGCGGACATCCTCTGTGTGTCGTAGGTTATGGAGGTTGGGGGGCCGGGCTGCCATTGCCTTGCCTATGAAGTGATACTAGATATGTCCTCCATCCTACACTTCTGTAATCATCCTCTGACCTGATTATCCCCCAACCCTCCCACACACACCTTTATACCCCCCCCCCACTGTCTTCTACTTTTCTGTACAGTCCAAAAAAGTATACAAGCAAAATCCTTATGTACATCAAGCTTAGCCTCCACAAAAGGGGTTTATTCAAGTAAATTCCTTCTGTGTCCAAAGATCCTCCTACTATAACTCTAAAATCTGTCCAACACAAGAATCCTTCAACTCATATTTTTGCTCAGCTGTTGGATAGGACAATAAATAAATACAGTTTAAAAGTCAAATATCATCATCCAATCAGCAACGCCTCATAGTTCCAACCTTTTCCGGTTTCTTATTGTTTCATTTTGATTTCTGGAAATGACTTTTGTTCTCTGAAATGTGTCATGTTTTGGTTCCTGGAACTGTTTTTGGTTTTTTATTGTCGTTGTGATCTCTAATGTTTGTACATTTAGTAATTTTTTGATTAGCTCTTCAGGTCCACCGTACATTCACCCAGCATTCCTCTCGGTTGTTCAACCTCGTGGTCAGTCTGGATCAACACATCGACTAAATATTCATTTGTTGACATTTGAACTTGTTGAGAGAAACTTTACAGAAATACTTCCTCATCTGTGACTCTCTTCTCCTTCTCCGATGTCATCATCCTCCTCCCGCCTCCTCCCGTTGCCCCCATCCCAGCCCAGGCAGGCGCTGTGCTCTCTCCCGACCCAGCCTTCAGTGGACTGAAGCATTTGATCCATACCAAGGATGATTCACGCGCTGCGATCTGGGGAGCTGGAGCCGCGCTCTCGCCCCCCTACATCCATAATTCAGCATCTGCTCCTTCTTCTTCCTCCTCCTGCTTTTTTCTCCCCCTCCCATCTCCTCCCTGCCTCTGCTCGCCGGCGTGCACACTCCCGCACAGCATCCACAACCTGAAGCATCAGTGGCTTGGAAATCACTCATCTGGAACTTGATGCCAAGATAAGGTAGGAGCAGAAGCGGAGTTGCAGCTTTGGCTGGATGTGATGGAGAGTTTGTGATGCGAGGACCGCGTGGCAGCCCCGTGTGTCTCCACAGCCTTGTGGGTGACTCGCCTCCCATCGTACTGCATAATTGACCCTTTTTCTGACTTTTGTTGGTGGAAAGATTGCTGAGCAGTGAGCCTGCTGAGAAAATATTTCCTGGTCTTAAGACATCAGGGGGTACATTAGGAAGAGTTGAAGCATTCGATGCTGGTTTGCAATAAAGTTTAATGTCCCTGTGAGTTACAAAGCCCTTCCAATCCCAGCACACACGATGCTCACCTATTCCACAGGCTGCTTGGCTTTTATCAGCTCATAAAGAAAACCGCTGAAGCTTAGCAGAAGGCTTCAGTCACTCCTGGTGGCACTCGGAGAACGTGGCTGTGCTCTGGGAAGCAGACGTCTCGTTAAAAGCCTGATAGCTTTTGGCTTTGCAGAGTTTTGGTTTCCACAGTCGTGTGGTGAGATGATCAGATTGGAGGGTCGTTTTTTAGATGTTTGTCGGACGTGTTAAACTGAGACTAGAGGCTGGATTTTCCCCATACCTACAGGTGGAAGCTGCAGCCCAGCATGAGGCAGAGCGCTCATCAGATTCACTGATTCCAGCTGACTCTCTGCTTCCTGGTGCAGGGGCTTTGGTGAAAACGGCTGCAGGGAGGGGGTGAAAACAGAGACACAAAGGATGTGTAGGATCTCAGTGTGAGTGGCTGCTGATGTGTTCTTACATAAGAAACCATTAAAGGCCAAGAGGCTGAGCTCTGATGCAAGATGGCTAACACGCTTGGATTTCAAAGACGCGGCTCCTCTGAAGGATTCCTGTGAAGATTTCTAAAACAACGAGGAAACTCCGGCAGTGACATCCTCGCTTACACTGGAAAGTTGAAGGCTTTAGGATCAAATGCTCTACAGTCGAATTCCCCACCACTCTAAAACTGAACATCTGCTGCTGTAAATCATGATGAAAATATTCTGAAAATGGTATTTAAAGGAACGGGTTTTACTCAAGATATCCAGTTTGTTTCCAAACACTGACGAAATACTTTAGCTATCCACCTCAGAATTAACCTTAAGTAGTTTTAATCAAAAAGTACTTTTAGTTCTTTCTTATTTTGTATTATTACATGTAATATGTTGGATTTAAAACACCTCAGATCCATGAACTGTTTTGTTTCAATAATGTGAGCGATGAACAGAGATGTTTCTCTGTTAGAATAAATCCAAGTGACTTTAAGATTGGAAAACATTTTATTTTTTTAGACATAAACGACATCTGATTCCTGTTAAAATTTTAATTGTCCTTTATTGCTTTAACAACATGATTGAATCACATTTCTCTTAATTAAAATACATTCTGATTTATTATCCCTGATTTGTCTTGACAGGAGAATAACTCAAATGTTAAACGTTTTACCTTAAAACTGACACCTGATTGAGGTAAATGAGGGATCTCATTTATAATGTTAAAGAACCACAACGAGCTAATCCCAGATCCCACAGATAAGAAATTAAAGATCCACTGCAATGGAAATTGTGTTTTTAACAATTTATTGTCTGGACATAGATAAAGAACGCAAGAAAAAATTACATTTCTGAGTATTCCTTCATGCAAACTGTGGTGAATCGGGAGCAGATGAAAACATATGAAGTGATATTTGTGCCACCAGCAAAAGTTTTTAGATCAGAATTTCCTGAATTGAAAAGAAAATATTCAGAGTTAAAAACACATTTTCCAAGTTCCAAATGAAAATATTAATATTTTTTCCTTTTTTTAAAAATGTTTGCGTTTGCATCACAAATGTTTTCAGATGTTGTCTCTCATCTCGTCTCTCCATCTTTGATTTTGTTTCAGTTTAGTGTGAAACGTGCATCAAACAGCCAATCACAGACAAGAGGTCTTATTCTGATTTATATGTGAGCAACGCATCTGAAAACTTTATCACAAATGCAATAATGCGTTTTAAACGCAAACATTTAATACTTTTATTTGCAACTCTAAAAGTTTTATTCTTTAAACTGAACATTTTGTTTGTATTTTAGTCTATTTTGATGTTAAACTGTGACTTTTGTTCTCAGTGTGGTGGCTCAAACATCTCTTCATAAAAAGACAGTAGCTGTTACAAACTATAGTTCTCCAAGCTCCGCCCCCTTCTGATCATCCACTCAGACGAATAGATCCATGAACGTCTTTGTTTTCCTCGTCCGAGCTGGAATCTGGATCAGAACTGTACGGCTGGATAGGAACGATATTGCTGCTATTAAAGTTAGCTTGGGGGTGTGAGGGACTGTAAGCTGGTGGGAGAGTGTAAACAAAGGTATGATGGGAAATGAGTGCAGGCTGCTGCTCTGCAGATGCTATATCTTAGAAAACAACACTGATAAAAACGGCGTAATCATAATGAAAAGAGGACTGGGACTGCTTTGGATCAAAAGATGATCAGAGCGGGACTTTAAAGAAGAAAGTCAAAAGTCCTTAACACAATATTCTATTAATTCCAACACCATATACTGGATAAGAAAACCTTTTGGAGAATATGTGAAACGTGTTCAATAATAACGGATAAACTGAGTCCACTGACCTGGATGAATGATCATCCACACAGACATGCTAACAGCTTCTCAAGGATGTGTACATAAAGTGCTGTATATTTGTGTATGTATATTAAGATTTAAAGCTAATTTTAATGTGTCACATTACTGTGTTTGTGTGGAGAGAGAAAACTTCAGTTGGATTCCCTTCTGTCTCCTACTGTGCATGTTTCAGGTTTGACCTCGTGGTTCTTGGTTTCTAACTTGGTGGTTTTGATGGTTTAACTGGTTTTGGTTTGGTAAATACTCTGACTTAAAAAGATGACGACTACACATCATCATCAGTAGATTTGCCATACTCCTTTTCTTTTTAAATGTATGTAATATACTTAGTTTTGAAGCAACAGTCTAAGGAGGGCTGCAGTTTATATCGGTCATAGTTTAGGGTTGTGTTACAGGGGTTCACTAATACCCTCTGAAATGTCATGAGCAGAAGATGAACCTGTGAAGGAAACTCCAGTAGGTTTTATTGGGAACTTTTTTTCAATTTCATGTAAATATTTACCCTTATTATATATAAATATAAGTAAATATACATAAATAGTGTGGGCAGGATTTATTTATGTTCTAATTTGAGCAGGTTTGAGATTGATATAAACAGCTGACTCCATAGAACATAAAGAAGACTCTGACGTCTTTGAACTCTGAACATTGAACTATATGACTTTCTTTAGTAACATGCCTACTCTAATAACAGAGCATGGAAATGCTCAGACTGCAGCGTGTTCAGGAATAAGAGAGCGTCTAATGAGCACGGCGCTGTTCTTGGAGGAATGGTGCCATTAGCGCTGGATGCTCTACATCTGGCTTCAGAGTTAACATTTTATTGTTGAACTTTCAGCATGGCTGCTGATTGAAAAAGCCTCCAGCAGATAGGTGCGATTACCCAGCTGCCACCTGCCACTGGGACACAATAAGCATAATGGTAGCCACACTAAATTACTTTCATGTCAGAGACTGAATTCTGTTTGACACGCCGCTTTAAAATGAGACCGAAATGAGACTTTCAGCGCTGGATTACAATGTTTGAAATGTCAAGATTGTTAGATATTTCTGTCTGTTTTTACTGCCTGCATTTATTCAGGGAACTAAATCTGTGGGTTGACACAATGCTTATATTGTGTCATAATTTTAAACTACGTCGGTACTTTTTGTTTTTACTTTATGTATAAAGTCTTCTAACAAGTGTATCCATCACTTAAATAAAACCAAAACTCAACCTCTTATTTAAATCCGTCTGACATCCACTTCACTTTCAGACAGGAACAGAAAACAGGATTTTAGACCTTTTTTAAATAAAAACCTGGTGTGATTGTCAGTCATTTTCACTTGTTGGAGTAATTTTGACCATTTTTCTTTTGACTAAATTGTTTCAGGTCATTGAAGTTGTTGATGGTCCTCTTTCTATGCAGACTGTTAAAGCTCCTGATAAGGACGGCGTGTGGACTCCAAACACATTTCAAATCCTCACTTCCTTCTTCGTCAATTCCAACACGTTTATTCCTGCTTTGCTTTGGATCTTTGTTCTGCTGCACGAGTTAAACTTTAGCTGAAACACTTTTGCCCCAAGTATACAGGAGGCTGATAACTCGAGCCCATATCCTGATTACTCCACTGCCGTGTTTGGAAGTACCCTGGAGGTGTTTGTGCTAAAATGCAAAGAGAGGTCATCAGATGTATCATTAAATAACCAACGACATAAGGAAAAGAAGAACCAAACAGGCGGTGACGTTCACAAGCTTATGGTTATTGATGACCTGAACGGTTATTAGCCGAGTCATATTTACTCTGATCCTTTAGTAGTGACATCTGATCAGAACAGAAAGATGAGGACAACACAATACCAGATTTTGAACTTCAAAATCTGCAAAAACTCGACTTTGGTTCAATGACATTTTCAGAAGTAACCATCATATTCATGGAGTCTTCAGGATTTCCCATGGAGCTGCTGTGTTTTTGGTAGCTGTGGAGCAGTGGTAGAGTGGTCGACCTCTGATTGGAAGATTGCAGGTTCAATTCCCACCTTCCCTGCCCATGTGTGGAAGTGTCCTTGGACAACACTCTGAACTCTAAACTGCCTCTGGTGGAAGGGTTGGTGCCAGTATTCTGCATCCGTGTGTGAACGTGTCTGTGACTGTAGAGCGCTTTGAGTCTTCTAGGAAGCGTTATACAAGTATGCAGCATTTACCATGGATTCTGCGGCGCAGCAGTCGTGGACTGAAAGAACCAGATTCTGTTCAGTTCCTTCTTCCTACTGCGACGACCGCCGCCACATAGTCACTGGAATGTCACCTGGTACCAGTGGCATTGAAACGGTCAAAGAATTTCTTTTGGGGCTCAAACAAAATATTTCAAACCAAAACACAGATGTTTGGAAATTATTATGGGATGGCCACAGGACCTATAGCTTGGTGTCAATTCTGTGTTTTGCAAGTTTCCCTTTTTCCTACAATATGGAAACATTTTGAGTTATTTTCGGATTCACCCATCAGGGTTTAAGTCTACAACAACCACCGGAGATGTCCTGACCTCTGACCTTGAAAGGAGGACCCCATCTTGAATTAAAAAAAAAAAATCCCTCATCTTTTCTTAGTAGCAGCTATAATTTTTAGTTACTTTTTCCAATTCTTCAATGCATTAATGGATCAGTACAACACCGCTCTGTTCCCAGAATTCCATGTGTGACCATAGAGGGAAATTTAAATATTTTTAAACAGTTATACATATTATTTTTCCCACAAAAACCAAATTTATTTTTTTTATTTTCCACATGTTTCAAAACTAAATGAGCAGAAATGTTTGACTAAAGTCGGGTTTGATGCTGAAGAACGGCTGATTGTTGTGTTTTTGTTTGTTCCACATTTGTTGAGTTTGTGCATCTCGTCTTCCTGAAATGAAGACATTTTACATGAATATTTCTGGTTTCAATGTCTTTTAGCTTCTTAAATCACATTTGTGTTCATTAGATGATTACGCTCCAGTTATATACATTGTAGACGTTAAGTTGTGTTTTAACTCTTCAGCCAAGTTTGAAGTTAGAATAGAGAATTAAAAATTGTCTTGATGTTTTAAGGTTGTTTCTGTGGAGGAGAATCAATCCTCCTAATCACCATTACTCTGTGTTAAAGGTATCTCAGAAACTTTGATGTTGGTGTTCTTTGATTTCATCAGCAGAGAGCGAGATGCTAAAGCTAACACGCCGCCATAAACACCATAAACGCCGTCGCCAGCCTCAGTTTTTCTTCTGCCGGCTGTAAATTCAGAGTTTCAGTCTGAAATGAAAAATAGATGAGTAAAAAATGGTTTATTTCATTTGTAAACAATAATCTAAAATCATTTTCCACGTTCATAATTTCTCCGAGGAACTTATTTTCTTTTTGATGAATTTTCCATTGATTATTATTCATCTGTGAAATATTTGTGGTGAGGCAAATGGACCTTTGATATTTACAGGCCTTTTGAAGCCGCTCGCTGTGATTTCATTGATCCTCATTGATCCATTCCACATGAGACGTTTCTCTGAACGCTTTTACTTTGATCAATGAGTCCAAGGGGTAAATTTAAATGTCTGCTATCTTTTTCTGGCTCCATCCACTCCATACTAATCTTTCTGAATGGTCTGAAAATGATAATATATTGTTGAGTTACTGTTTGCCCAGGCTGTGCCGGGTAATTTTCCAGTTCTGACATCTATAGATTTTCTGTTCTTTCTGCCTCTACCTTGGTGGTTGCTTCAATCTTTTCTTAAATGTATGTTCTTTTCATTCCATCTTTCATCCATTCGTTCACTTAAGAGGAATCCTGCAGGGAGAGACTCCAAACTTAAGGTTTAAGACCAGCACAGAGAAATCATAACATACAAGAAGTTAAACATCCTTGATAACGTTTTATTTTGGTAGTGATGAACATTTCCTTTAAACTGTGATTTTTAGGGAAAATATAGAGCACAAAGAAAGTGTGAACTAGAAGAAAATGTGTCACCATGCAGAGTTCTGATCTGAGTTTGTTTATTTCATTATCACTTCACAAAAACCTCCATTCAAACGCTGACAGATTGGGCTCATCCATAAACAAGAGCGCCAAAGTTTTGCTTCACAACATGAAAGTGAGCGCTGCCGTCCAATTTGTGGATTCACCCGAAACAAAACAAAGCTCCGAGGAGCCCAGACTCCCGTTCCGTGAGGAGCGGCAAACGCATTAATGAGGGCAGCTTTGACATTAAAAATTCCCCTAAAGACAAAACAGTTAAGAGTCACGTAGACTCCAAACCAGCAGCACCTCCGTTCATCATCACAGCCCACGGAGCACGAAGAGGAGAAGCTGCAGCAGCAGGTGATGGGATAAGTGGGAACAGGTGTAGCGACTGAAAACAAGGAGCAGGTGTGACGAGTGCAGAGGAGACCCGGGTCGGGGATGAATCGAGCTCAGAGGATCAAAATAAACTCATGAAATTAGCTTCTTTCTAAGCTGTCTTCAGAATTCTAAACCTGAAAAGAGACCGTGTCACAGAGGAAGACCTGAAAAGCCAGAGTGAGGGGCTCAGTCGTACTGAAGTTAAAGAAGACGGTTCCTCAACCCTGCTACCACAGAGCCCGGTTCTGACAGCAGCAGAACATCCACTTCCCAAACCAACACATTCTCACTCCCAACTCGTCACAGATTGACGTTTGGTTAAGGAAATTGTCGTTTTAGGTTTCCCCAACTCAATTCTTGACGTGTTGGCTGTTCCAATAAAATCAAGGCTCCCCAACCCTGGGCCACAAAACCAGTACTGGTCCGGCACCGGGAAGTGGACCGCACCGGTATCCTAATCCTAACCTTAATCTGTAGCGGTACAGAATGCGATCGGTACTGGACACAGATTGGTACAGGGATCAGGCACGTATCAGTACTGGACACAGAGATCAGTACCAGTACTAGATGTGTATCGGTACTGGTGCTGGACGCAAATCAGTACAGGTTTTGGTAACGTACACGGATCGGTAGCAGTTCTGGGTGCAGTACCAGTTCCAGAGGCAGTATAAGATGCGGACCAGGCTAGGGTTAGGGTACCCAGTCTAAGGTACCGGTACCGGTCAACCCTGATTATGTCCCTAATCTGGACACAGATTGGAACAGGTGCCGGACACAGATCGGTACTGTTACTAGACGTAAATCTTTACTGGTACTGGACAGGGATCTGTACTGGGCGTGGATCCTTACCGATACTGTATGCGGATTGGTACTGGCTCTGGATGCAGTACCAGTTCCGGATGCGGTACAAAATACGAACCAGGCTGGGGTTAGGGTACTGGTACCGGTCACATCCCAAGGTTTGGTTCACATCCGGTACCCTGACATTGACTGCCTTAGTATCCTAAACCAAACCCCTACCTGGTATCAAACGCAGATCAGTACTGGTTGCGTATTAGTACAAGTACCGGACACGGATCGGTACCAGACACGGATCAATGGCAGTACTAGAAGTGGATTGGTACTGGATGTAGATCGTACCAGTACTGGACACGGATCAGTACTGGTTCTGGAAGCAGTTCCAGTTCCAGATGCGGTACAAGACTTGGACCAGGCTAGGCTTAGGGTACCCAGACTAGGGTATCCGAGGTTCGGTTTGCGCCCAGTACTGCGTCTGACAAAACGACTGAACCCCCTGTTTAATTGGAACAGCCAGCACATCACAAAATGACGAGTTGGGAACACCAAAAACATCAAGAAGTGACGCGGAGGGGTCCTTAACCAAACGTCCAAATGTGACAACTTTGGGGATGAGAATGTGAAGCCCAAACAGAGTTCTGTGTGGTCAGAATTTACGTTTACAGAAGCTTCTGTTCAAATTAAACTATAAAAACCTCTTTGTTCATAAATGAGGAAAGTGTCAAAAAAGAACGACACAAACATTCAAACCAAAGTTCTCTTCAGTAATGAATTTCCCATGAGAGTATTTTAGACTGTGTTACGTGTGTGACCTCATTTTAGAATAATCTGCCCCGCCCCCAGCCCATCCCCAAACGCCATCACAGAATAAATACATTTGCGAACATCACTGTAATTGAAAGGCAGCCGCGGTGCAAAGCAAAAGGCTCATCTTCAGTCACGGGCTTTCTCTCAGCTGTCGGCAAACATTGCTCCTCTGAATGAAAGTGATGAATGTCACTTGTTTCCAAGGCAATTTGGCTTGTATGAAGAGTTCTGGTGGATCGATGGGAGACTTGAAACTGCTAAAGTGGTTTGCCTTTCTTCAAGGTATCGACGTGGAAAACAAATCAGGACAATGCTGCAGTGAAAGCTCATTTCCTACTCAGAAGAATCCTCGTTTTACTTTGTGGACGAGGCGTCTTCAGTGAGTCTGTGGTCTGGAGATTTTAAAGACACAATTTGGTTTTGATGGATATGTGCTAAATGTAACGTCTGCATGAAATCACAGAGCAGAAAATGTGTTTCTGTCTGGAAAAGGGAGTGTCTGCTTCCCGCTGTAGAGCTCCGAACGTGCACAGAGGACGCAGCACAGTCGGGTTTTACGCTAAGGCTGAGTGGTAAACACAATTCCTCATGCAGTTTGGAGAAATCCTTATAGATTTTTGTCTCTTTTTTGTGCTTTCTGCACGTCAACAACCTCTCACTAATGACACATCCTCATGTCGTACAGTTACACTTCAGACACACTGATGTGAGGCAAAACTGAACAAAAAAAGACCTTACTAAAGTATTGCTTTTCTCTGTTTGAGCCAAAAGGAAATTTTACCCTTAAAAAATTCTCAGATCAATTTCGATTTAAAAAAAATTCCCTTTAGGGGTCATGGGGTTGCTGGAGCCTATCCCAGTCCATCACAGAACCACACAAACCTGCCTTATACAGCCTCACCTGTTAACCTGTTAAGCATGTGTTTGGAGTTATAAAACATAATGCCCACATCTTACCAAATCAACACAATTTCATTCCCAAGTCGTCACATATTGACGCATGGTTAAGGATGATGTTTTGGGTGTGTCGTTTTTGGACGTGCTGTCTGTTCCTATTAAATCAGAGCCCTACAACCTCCGAGCAGCAAACCGGTGCCCCCCCACTCTTTTACCACACGGCAAATTGACTTCCTGAGTTAGACACCGCGACTGAGGGGCCGTGGGATCTTAGGGGTTACCGGGACTTTGATCTGACTCGGGGGGTGTCTGGATGACAGCCGCTTCCGCTGTGTCTCTGTGAGTTTGAAGGCTATCCCGCATTAACCTGAGAGGGGGAAAAATAGAGGACCTTTTTTATTATTGTCTCCACGAAAAATAAGTAAAACATCTCAGTTCAGGAGACCCAAGCAGGCTGCTCCCGCCCCTGCAGCGGCTGTCTGTCTGCCGGCGTATTGAGCGAGCTCCGCTGAAGTTCGGGAGGCTGCAGCCAGAGAACTGCCGCACTGCAACAGGACAAAGCACTCGTATTGGATTAGTATTTCACCTGCTGATCTGGTCACATGCTCAAAGCGGAGTTCCTGGTTGGCTGATGCGACAGTGACCTGTCAAACTCCAGTGATCTGCTGTGAAATGCAGCCAGACATTCGAGCGCTCGCCCCTTCAGCAGCTTTATATGAACCCGCCCACTATCACAGGAAAGGCAGAAAGATTGGCTAGAACTTCAAAGTACTGAACAGACTAGAAATTATTGACATGTCCTAAAATAAATGACACTTAGCACTGAAATGAGGAACCGTTTGCAGCAGCTACATTCGGTAGAACCGTGTAAATCATAACAGGTCCTACTTGGAACCGAACTTCGGTCCCCAACTCTAGACTTCTCACAAGAGAGCTAACCACTTCACCACTGCACAGCCCCAAATAAAAATGTCCACTTGTAGATGTTTCAAAGAGATAGAGTTGCTTTTTGTCTTAAGTTACATCATTTGCTGTACAAATGTTGTCTGAAAGAACTCAGGAAGAAAATGACTTTCTAGTGGAGCGTTTTCCATTCTGAATAGATCTTTTTTATTGATCAAATCAGGTCATATTTATAGTCTGTCTCTCGAAGACTTCGGAGTCATTTCATGCATCATCTCATCAGAGACCAAAGAGGCAGATCCACATCAGATTCCTGCTGCAGTTTCATCCCAGCCTCCAGTTTCAACCTTCCTGTGAACAAAGCTTTGACTTGTTTCTTTGGTTTGTTTTTATTTTCATGTTATAGAAAATAAAAGGAAAAGTAGATATTGACAAGCTGCACCCAGACAACCACGAAAGCGACACTCAGGAGATGATGAGTTCTGCAGCCCCGCCTGTCGAGCCTCAGTGACACATCCTGCAGCCGCCAGCAGGAACACATGGACAAAACCCTCCACCTGCAGCAGCAGGTGTTGACATTCATGCAGAAAAGGAACCAACATGTTGTTGTCTAAGAACAGCTCAGCGCTTTGAGCTTACAGATTCTGTCAACATTTCATCAAACTGAAATATTCTGGAAAGTTTTGCGTATTTGTTGTTAAGCAGCAACATTTGTACCCAGTGAGTAGAAATATTTTATTTGATTATCTGAGCTCCGTGTTTTTGTGTCTTTGCTGCAGTCTGTGCTCTGCTAATTAACCCCACACAAAAAGTAAGGCAATGTGTGTTTGGTAACACAACGTCTTCCAGCCTTAAACTCTTAAAGTCGGTTTGTTTCCAGTGGAGTTGGTGCCAAACTCGTGAGCAGCGTGTATCGGTGGGACGAGCAGCAGAGCTGTGGATGTGGGCGGGGCCAGGAATAAAAGAGCCAAGTCCTCTCAACCCAACAGCTTGTATTTCTGTTGATATTTTGTAGCTTCTGCTCGCCCAATCAGATGGTTGATTGGCAGCACGTTAAAGCGAGAGCTCTGCTGCTGCGGCATCAATGAAAGAGGAAGAAACGGTTTCCAGGAACTTATTTATTACCCAGAATCCTTCTTACAGCAGTAAAGGGTCTACCAAACACACTTCATCTTAGTTTTTGTGCCGGTTCCAGTCAGAGGTCACACGCTACTGAAATTCACGTTTAATATGATATTTAGAAAATAACAGTTCTATAAATAGTGTGTCACTTCATTTTGCTTTATTTATCCATGACATCTTAAGAGTCAGACGTGGCTGAAGTTGTAGTCCAGTTGTTAGCGTCCACTTTAAGGTTTAAAGGAAAATCGACATCACACTTTTCTGAGTTCTACACAAAGTCTAAGTTTATATTTTACAGAGAATGAAGATTTAATTAAATAAAGTTGCTAATTTGTAGAAACTTTTAAAAAGAAAATGTATAATTTTTTTTCCTACAGCCGAAGTAAATTAGGATTCATCTGTTGAGAAACATTTGTGTTAGAGATTTATTCAAAAACTAAATGTGATTCATATATTTGCCCTGAACGATAATCTGAGTTGAGTTCTCTGTGTTAAAATGGGCTCTATTAAAAAAAAAAAAACAGTTATGCTGCTTTTATTGAATTTTTACAAACCAGAAACCACTTATATAAACCAATAACTTTGTTTCATTGAAACTTCATCTGTGAAGCATCTTCAGACGGTTCAGAATGATTTCTTTTTAAGCTGAATTGCATGTAGTCGCATTTCTATTGAAGAATAGATTTTTAGGAAGCTTAAAGCTGAGATAACAATGAATGAAAATTGTGTGCAGCACAGGCGGATATTTCCAATGTTAAGTCGATACTACAGATGAAAACTGAGGTCTAGAAAAGCAATTTGAGCGACGGGATCAGAGTTCAAATATTTGAACTTTAGTGAGGTCACACTCAACTTGCAGCTGGGATGAGGCCATGGTTCTGGACCCGAGAGAGGTAGTTTGTCCTCCGTCGGTGGGTGGAGTTCTCCTGCGTCAGGGGGAGGAGTCTAAATATCTTGGAGTGAGGGAAGATCGGAGCGTGAGATCGACAGATTGGAGCACCGTCCGCCATTTTGCGGTCGCTGTACCGGTCCGTTGTGGTGAAGAGAGATCTGAGCCAGAAAGCAAAGCTCTCGATTTACTGGTCGATCTTGGATCCAGTACTCACCTACAGTCATGAGCTCTGGGTCATGACCCAAAGAATAAGATCCCGACTACAAGCGACTGAAATGAGTTTCTTCTGGAGGGTGGCTGGGCACTCCCTTAGAGAACGGGTGAGAAGCTCAGTCACCCGGAGAGAGCTCGGAGTAGAGCCGCTTCTCCTCCACATCCAGAGGAGACAGTTGAGGTGGCTCTGGCATCTGATCCGGATGCCTCCTGTACGCCTTACTGGAGAACTTCCGATTATGTCCCACTGGGCAGAGGCCCCGGGGAAGACCCAGGACACGCTGGAGAGACTATTTCTCTCTGCTGGACTGGGAACGCCTCAGGGTCCCCCCAGAGGAGCTGGAGGAAGTGGCCGGGGAGAGGGAAGTCTGGGCATCTTTGCTTAGACTGCTGCCCCCACGACCCAGTCCTGATGAGTGGAAGAAGATGGATGGATGAATGGATGGATGGATGGATGGAGGTCGCTGTTATGCCTCAACATTCAGGGACTCAACTTTAGGAATGTGACATTCTAAGTGACTCGATCAACGAGTTTAATACACATCCAATATGGCGGATTGATTCAATAATTCTCCTCCTGAACACCCATCCATCCATTTTCTTAATGCTGTTTCCATTTCAGGAACACCCTGAACAGTCCATTGTAGGATCCATGAAGCTGGAGCGATTGAAAATGCAATAAGACTGGTGTTACTGTTTGGTTTGTCCCTCCTGAGGCTCTGTAGAAACATGTCTGCATAAAAACTCTTCAGGATTCTGTTTATTCATTCAAATGGAAACTCCTAAAGTTCTCATTGGAGTTTATTTTCTTGTCAATAGTAATCAATAGGCTCTTAATTCAAAGGGAGAGCCTAAGTATGATTGTCAGCATGGAAATGAGTCGGGCTGCTTGAATAACTTTCGCTCTCACATCTCCAATTTGTCATTATTTTCTAATTTAGACAACCATGAGTGAGATCATTTCACACATCTGCACCTGCAAATCAGCAAAAATGGCCTTTAGTGGGGGGAGGGGGGTCGGCGCCGTGTGTCTGAATGTGCACTAGAGGGGGATGTATATTAACCGCCGATGTGAAGGTACAGTCTTTAGCCATGACCTATTCTTTTTGGCCAATGGGAAAGAGGAGCGTGCCAACGTGATTAATGGTCATGATTACCTCCTCAGAAAATGTGGTTTTCTGGCCCAGCAGCTCCTCCTTCATGACTCCAACCTGGGGCGGGATGTTTCATCATGCAGGCAAAGCCGCGCGGGGATGACCACACGGAGCCCAGATGAAGTGTTTACCCGCCATCAGCAGTTTGGCTCTAAAGCGAAGTGTCATTGTAGCCTGAAAATGGGAATTAAAGGCAGAAGTTCAGCAGGAGGATGCTCACTTCTGGACAAAACAACGTCGTGAGAGAGAACAAGAATCCACCATCCATCAGTCATTTTGACAGGTGACCTTTGACCCTAAACCATCCATCAAACACATTTGACAGGTGACACATGGCCCTGTATAAATGTTATATAAAATGTATATAAAAATGTTTCGTCATCTTGATCGACAGCTGTAGGGTCAAAGGTCACCTGTCAAAATGACTTTGATGAGAAGTGTATTCCTGTTCTCTCTGCCGAGTTTCAGCCGTTCGAGGATCGTTGTGTGTCATCCGATCCTGCAGTGAAGAGGATGTAGGATGGAGGAACGACTTTGCTGTTCATTTAAAATTAATGCGTGGCGCCGGAAAAGTCTGAAGATCTGCTTCAATTGGTCAAAACGTATTTATTTCTTTTAACCTTGGAGACTGTAGAGATTCTACAAAAATCCTCTCACTGCACACAGCCAGGAGTCCATCGGAGACGATGTGATTTTATTAGTCTGAGCTTCTCGTTCTACTCTCCCTCCTGTGTTTATCTGCTTTAGCTAAGTTTTCACAGGAACTAAAGTGTCGATTTACCAGCATCTCCACTCAAAACAAGAGAGATTTATACTGATATGACTTCTAAAATGTTGCTGTTTATCCCAGAAGAGGACTGTAGGTAGCACTTACCTGTCCGAGTGTTGTTGGACGTTTTACCTGATTTTATCTTTAGTGGCTCCTGCTTTTATATCCAATCTAAATAAAAAGGAAAATATGAAGGAGATTCATCAAAACTTTCTGTATTTTTTGATGCATTTGTTTCATTCTTCAGTTTCCTTTCACTTATTGATTTTTAAATGTTTAAAATCATGTTTGTTATAATCTGTAAAATAAACTAAATGAGCTTGAAATGACGTCAGCTGGAGAACTGTTGGGACTGTCAGAAATAAGGCCATGTTGCACAGCTACTTCATACATTTTGCGCATGTTCCACGTATGTAATTTGGTCCTTCGTGATACACGTGTGCTATGCATAAATCTGAAGTATTTCATACGTTCCTCATTCATCAATGTGTCTTCTATCAAGAGTGATTGAATCAAGAAGTTTGAATAAACCAAGTAAAGATCAGATAAACCCGCAGATCATTGGATTTCTTCACTTTGACCGTCAGCGATTGCTTCAGCACCATGGACAGCACCCGCTGCAGCCCCCATGATTGTTAGAGAATCCATGTAACACTTTATGCTATTGTGTCCTTTGTTTCTCTCTTATAGTGGTTTGTCATGTTTTTTTTCATTAGATGTTTATGTTTCTGCTGCCTGATCTGCATTTTTAGTCCTTCACCATCAGGTCCTGACATCGTTCACATAGTTGCAGACTAGGAGACCTTGAACTGGGAGGTTTACATGCTTAATATGAAAAGCAAACGCTGGAATAACAGGTCAGAGATGACAAACTGAACAGTACTTTGATTAGAAAGTTGAGAATTCTCAATTATGCAGCGAACTGCAGAGAATTTGTGGTTTTTTCTGTACTTTCTCGTTTTACTCAGTAGTTCGTCGCTGCTTGATGCTTTTGCTTTATTATTCTCCATGTTTCGTTTTTGTAACCGTCCCATCTTGACAGTTTGGTTTCAGTTTCCTGTTCATGTCACCATAAGCATCCGTCTGAGTTCCACTGTGACACAATCAATCTGCAGTCCAGTCAATGAGGAGGTTCCCACACCGTGCTGTGACCTTTATGTGAACACACAACACATGTGTTTCCTGGTGACTGACATGTTCACAACTTAAACCAAACACTTTGATGAAATCATGTGACCTTTGACCTCTGTGCACATGCCTGGTTCTGAAGCACAAGTGGTTTAGGTTCCTGATGACACTCCGGTCTTTAGCCTACAGCTAATTCCTGCGACGACCACGACGGCGCTCCTCATTATAACGCAGCACTGCTTCACCTCAGACAAATGACTCTCCATCCAGCGCCGAGCCTCAAAGGTTAGTCCCTCTAAAAGGTTGCAGCTCTCCGTGACATTTCCTCTGATGACTTACTCGGCCCTTTGTGTTGATAAATATCAACAAGGCTGTTGTTGCCACTTGGAATTACTGGCTCATTAAGACACAACAAGAGAGTTTGTTCTGGATTAAAGTCAACTGGTGATGAGAAACGCCGACCTGTGATTCATTAGGGAGGCAAATGAGCTCCAAACTTCCTCGGCTTTTGGTCGGACGCTGCAGGTGCTGCAAGCTGAACAACTGACATAAATAAAGTCATAATAACAGCAAATCACATGAACATCAAGTGGAGAGGAAATACATCAAATCACAAGTACTCTAATAATCCTCGGTTGGCTCCATCGACTGAACAAAACTTCTTGAACAGTAACAGCATCATCCATCAGCCGGATGTACGAGAGCAGATGGACTGGTTCCAGAAGTACAGGCAGGTCTCCACAGTCTGAATGATCCACAGCCACTTCAAGCTCTGCAGATACATCACAGTCATGTTTGTCCCAGAGGACCTCAGGATCTCTGCTGCTGCACCTTAAACACCTTTAAATATGTCAGCAGAATCCCACCAGATCTTTTACGTCAAATGAAACTCCGAATGAATCCAGACCGTCTGTGAGTCAAAGCTGGATGAAGACAAACATTAGTAGAGGTTTGGATGAGGACACAGACGTACTCTATAAAATTAAGATTTAAAACATGTTAGTGATGTTTAATATCATTTTTGATTAGTCATTAAAAGATGGGTACAGAGCCGCCCGGAGGCTGTTGCAGTCGATTCCCGGTGGAGTAAAATCTGTCATGTGTCCAGAGCCTCTCATCATTTCTGCGCTGACTCAGCCGTTTCCTTAATGAACGGCAGCTCCGCTGTGGTTGCCAGGAGTCCCACTGCAGCAGCTCAGCTGCAGCTTGATGTGCTGCTCAGTCACTGGGGCAGAGGAAAGCCTCGTGCACGATCCGTGCCGTCACTCCATCCTGTGCCAAAATGGACTCCCAGATCTGGTTTCAGATCAAAACCGCTGCGGTTGGTCAGCAGAATTCAGGTGTTTACGTGGAGATTAAAGGGCAGGTTGGGTCTCACGTGTGAGAGAGGTGAGACAGGCTGTATCCTACAAACGCTCTTTGGTGTCAGAAACAGAGAACAGACCCTGTTTGTCCGTGCACGACTTTGCAGCAGGAATGCTTGCAGAATAAATCTTTTTTACATTATTAGAAAGAATTGCTTTCATTCTTTGTCACAAATATTAGGTATTTTTGGGGATTAATTCATTTGTTGTACCACTACGGTGCACTTGGTCAGCCCAAAATGTAAACAAACCCTCAAACTTAAATATTTAAATAGTAAAAGTGACATTTTAGCTTTCTTAAAAAGCGTGTAGAATTATTGTGCAACTCTACAAAAGACAAAGATTTTCTCATCTCACTTCTTTGTTTATACCTGCTAAAGTGACATCAACACACAAACTTAGAATTTGACAAATAAATCTTTCTTAAATGTGAAAAGAAAGACCTCTGTGACCAATATATCCACTTTTCTTTTCAATGACAAACACAATTCTTCCATTTATGGAGATTGTCCGTTTCCTGATCTGCTTAGGATCAACCTTTTGTGCAGTTTCAACCAAAAGGGCCCAAAAGTTCTCAATAGGGTTTTGGTCGGGGAAGAAGGGGGTCACGTCAGGAGTTTTTCATTTTTAAGGCCTTTGCTAGCCAGCCATGCAGTGGTGTACTCTGATGTGATGGAGCGTTGACTTGCATCAAAATGAGGGTCTTGAATGATGCAGACTGTTTCCTACCACTGCTTGAAGAAAGTGTCTTCTGAAAACTAGACGTAGGTCTGAGAGTCCATTTTCAACTCGAAAAGGTCCAACTAGCTGGTTTTGAATGAGAGCTGCCCACACCAGCACAACACCTCCACCTTGCTAACTTGAAGTGGAGCTCTGTGTCCATTCCTGATCCAACCACGGGTCCATGTGGTCCATCAGGAGTCACTCTCATCAGTCCACAAAACCTTTAAAAAGTCTGTCTTGAGATATTTCTCGGCCCATTCTTGACGTTTCCACTTGTTGAGAGGTGGTCATTTTAAGCTTTTCTTCCTTTAGCCACGTCTCTGAGAACTGAACATCTCCCACTCCTTGATACTCCAGGTTGGTTGCAGTTGTGAAAAATGGCAGCACTGCTGGATAAAGAGTTCCTGATTCTTCTCAAATCTTTGGCAGTTAATTTGTGTCTTTTCTTCTCCACATGTTTCTATGTTCCTCATAGACGATTTGCAACAAAACACTTGATAGTTTTGTGATCACGCCTCAGTATCTTAGATAGTTCAAGAGTGCTACATCCCTGTGAGACTTTTTACAAATCAAATCTGTCTTACATCCCATTTTACCTGAAGAGATGAATCTGCCTTATAATCATGAACACCATTTTATAGGATTTTGACCTTCCTAAGCCACGCCCTCTTGTTACACAAATCACCTGATATGCATTGAATCCAATATGCATTCAAGTTTACATGCCTTGCTGTTGGAAATTGTGCTTACAATTATTTTACGGTCAGAATATTACCTTGCCTCATAATGTATGAATGTTGGTTTCAGGAATCTGTTTTCTTTCATAATACAAGGAAACACTAATGGAGGAATCAGCCGCGAAGGAAAGCCAATAAATTTAGTTATTATTATTGTTTACATCCATGCAAACATTTTCCTTTGGTAAAAACATCTAATCTTCCATGAAAAACCTGTTTCCCAGATTCCATAAAGCGTTTAAAAGTCAGTCTAGTGACAAAAATGAGAAACAGCATCAATATTAATGTCCAACACTTCATTTTATGACATTCAGAACTGTTACAACTGCAGACAATGAACTCCAAACGTCACGTTAGCGACTCACACAAGCATAAACTGTCACTCCTTGCAGTTATGTGTAATTATCCATGGATTATACAACTTTCATCACCGCGTTTATGGCCGCGCTCGCACTCCGATTGGCGGTACACCTCGTTGGTTTCCATGTATAGTTTGCTCAGTGTGGTGTCGAGCATATGATTGTGAGGACTGTCATGTGGAAAAAGGTGCACAGCTTCTTTAATGCTCCAGAACTCGCCGCCCATCTGTCCCTGGGTTTGTTTGTTTTAACCGCATTACATGGAGCGTGAAGTCTTTGCCTGTCGTAACAGCTCCGGCGTCTGCGAAAGCCTTCGCACGGTGTGATCACACGTGAGGGATTAGTTCTTCTTCTGGGACACTTTTGATTACACACAATCTCACTAACAGATTTCACGGAGTCATAAATAACTTTGAGAAATCTGCACAGAAATAAAAGCCAAAAGGAAAGAAGAGGAGATGTGAGGAGCATGCTGATGCTCCACTCTTTAACAGAAACTATGAGGATCTGCTTCAAACAAACAGCTCCTGGTATTTTTTAGACCCAAACACATCAAACAATTTGTTCTGCTATGAAAACCTGCTGTGAGTCGCCGGCCATCTGAGTGGATTAGAGAACGTATTTCAGTTTCAATAACCTCTAATCAGTAACACCGAACAAAAGCTCTGCTGCTGCCAGCCTGTCGTCTTCAGTGTGGAAAACTGTTAAAGTGTTTGGGATGAGAGTGTTAGCGTCAGAACGGTAGAGAGCGTCTGTCCGTCCAAAGGAATGGATGGTAAATGGTAAATGGCGTATACTTGTATAGCGCTTTCTACCCTCCTTCGAGGGCCCAAAGCGCTTCACAGTCACAGACCCATTCACCCATTCACACACACATTCACACACTGGTGGTGGCTCCGCTGCCGAACACTGGTGCCAACCTCCCACCAGAGGCAATTCGGGGTTCAGTGTCTTGCCCAAGGACACTTCGACACATGGGCGGGCAAGGCGGAGTCGAACCCGCTCACTTCTGATCAGGAGTCGACCGCCCTACCACTGCACCACGGCCGCCCCTAATTGTGGATTTAATCTAAAAATGTTACAAACTATCTTCTATTTTAAGCATATTTTGGTAAAACGATTAAAAGATTTCTAAGTGAAACAGAAAATGTCTTGAAATAAGTCCATAGTCTCTGGCCGTGAGAGACGACTAGATCTGGGTTCATAAAATCAATAAATCGATCTGAATCGATCGAAGCTTACTAGATCACTAATCAATCCATAAAAGTAGACATCAATCTAACGCATAAAGCTGAAGTCCGCTAGCTTGATGCTAACATATAATGGGATTTCCCATAGGACGGCTAATGCTAATGCTACCTAAACATACATTGCTGACTAAATTAACATCTCTATAAACTCAGGAATTAATTTTTCCAAACTCTTAATTTTAAAGGAACCATTTGTGTTCTAAACAGAACACAAATGTGTTTTTCCTCAACCTTTCTTCTTCTGGAAGAAGGTGTAATGCTATAGTGTGATCGCCACCTAGTGGCCAAACTGAAACGTCCTCCAGGAGAAGCAGAACAATTGTTAGAGAATCACGTTAACAATCTCATTATTATTTCACTGATACATTTGACAGGATGTGAACTGGATCCAGTTAATATGAAGCTCTTCAAAACATATATAGATTATAAATGTATTATTAATTTAAATGAAATTAAGATGATTAAAAGAATTTAATTTAAAAATTGGAACTGTATCGATTCTGGTGAATATCATAGCCTGGAGATGAACTCTGACCATAGAGGTATAAACTCCAGACGCTGAGGGTCCCAAAGCAGAAACCCAATCAGATCTGGATCTAATATGCGGGTAAAACATCTATATTGCAGGTAAACAAACATCCATGAGCTTGAAGGTTAATCAAACAGGGCAGTTCGAGCTGACTCCATCCTCAGCCCAGAT
This sequence comes from Oryzias melastigma, assembly GCF_002922805.2. NCBI lineage: Eukaryota > Metazoa > Chordata > Actinopteri > Beloniformes > Adrianichthyidae > Oryzias > Oryzias melastigma. The sequence goes on along the minus strand of NC_050531.1, from coordinate 982,252 downwards.
TTGAAAAACACTACAAAGGGGGCGGGGCTAGTGGAGGCGGAAGTGTGGCGACTCCACAAGGGATAAAGGGATAAGCTGAAAGGTGGAAGATTTATTTCAGATTGTAATTTGAAAAGTCTAGGAGACCAGCGACACGAGTGAAACACACACGGCGATTTGGTGACAAGTGGAGAGAACCCACAGACTGTAACAGGAGGGCGAGACAATGTCGCACAGGTGCAGCCAGTAGAGGGCAGGAGAACCAGAAGATCAAATCCCTGAAACGAGGGAGGCAGAAACCAGAAACACAACTACACCCCAGACCCCCAACCCCCCCATCCCTCTACCTGATGTAGATCTTCCTCATTGAAATTCTCCAAAGCTTCACTTAAACACATTCCTGTTGTTTTAATATGAATATTAAAGAGTAATGCAGATATAATATGGACAATATGTTTTGTATAAATGTCTTTTCAGTTTCATTCATTATAGAATAAGATGAGAACTTAAAGACTGCAGCATCCACTTAAACACACATTTAAAGTTCTGCTGTAATGAAACAATAAACCTGTTTATGCAAAGTTGTTATTGATATTGTTATTTAATATTTAAGAATCCCATTCCGAATGCACTAACGACTGTAAAGCAATGAAAGAGGGAATAAATGAATGTATCCGGAGCTCCAGAAGAACGAGCCGCCCAGGACGGATGAAGGTCAAACCTATGGCTGCTGTCCAACTAAAACTCTGACAAAACATTACATAAATAATGACTTCTTCCATTAAAACGCTGATAACAGCCCCTCTGAGCTTCAGGGAGCGGCTGGAAAATGAATCTGTGGAGCAAAACTGAAATGATTTGGACATGAAGGGGAGTCCTAATAAGTCATGTTGTGACGAGGAGACGGACGTGAATGTCAGAGTCTCATTAGCTCCGTCTAACAGGTTTCAGGCACTCTCATGTCTTCCATGTTAAGAATGTTGCATTTATCATCTCAATCTAGTAGAATTTAACACAGAAAATAAAACAATTGACGAGTAATTACGGATACCTGAATGGCGAGGAGTCGACCTCTCTGCCTGTCATTATTCCCGCTAAGTGTATTTGTCTTCAGAATGGCTGTGATCACTAAAGATGGACAGTCTTGGTCTGTTTTAATCATCCTCCTGTTCACTGATTGCCCCCTGATGTCTTGGTGGAGCCCAAATATTTCCCACTATATTACTCATAAAGCTCAGCTGATTGCATTACTCATTTCTGGGAAGACTGGATTATAGTAAAGCCCTTTGACTCTATTGCTTTTGATTTCCCAGGAGGCAGAAGAATGAACTTTAATGAATCTCCATTCTTACCTGAAGCCTCGCAGAGCAATTCCTTAAACTGGCACGAATCTGGAATTAAATGAGTCAAATGAGACACACGCAATGACTACATGTAGCACAGTTCCATTCCACTTTAGTTTCTCATTTCCATTCATTTTTAGTCGAAATTACTTATGAGTAAAGACAGCTTCTAATGTCTCTTATTCAGAGAAATCCATCTTAAAGTTATTTTTTTTCACATTTAAGTCCACCTGGAATAAAAAAAAACATGAATGGTAAATGACGAACATTTAAAGCTACTAACTGAACAGTGGCGTTTGTCTGAAAATAAAGAATGTTAAAATCACCACTTACACTGAAGAATAGATCAGTCATTTCACATTTACATTTCTGAGAAAAGGTCCTTTCTTAAACAATTCCAGGTAAACTACAGCTGACTCAGGTGCAGCTCACCTGTGGATCCAAAATGTGTTGAAAATGTGTAGCAAGAGGATTCTGGTAAAATACAAAAAAAACATCTTTGTGGCATATTGGTCGGTTAGAGTTCATAACTCAAAAGTCTGATTATAGTAACGTTCTGTGAATGTTACGTTGTTCTGAAGCAATCAGCATTTTGCTTTTCTGTACTGTGAACGTGGAAGAATAAAAGAGCAGAACTAGAAAGTCACGTCTCCACAGCTCAAAGATACCACAATATTTCCCAAGAAATCAGATTGTTAATAATTAGCTACATAAAATGTAACATCTAACAAGGATATTTGACATATGATAGTCAATGTACTTTAACAAACTTATTTTGTTAGTAAAATATAAATGATTTCAAATGAACTTGGACAAATCCCAGGATTGTTTTGATAATCTGTGAAATAGAACCTGGGATTTGTCTATGTCTAAATCTGGTGTTCAAGGTGAACTTTTAGTGTTTTAACTACACATTAAGTTATTTTAGATTTTTTTTTTTTACTAGAAGCTTCTTAAGTCGGATCAAGTTCAGAACAACTGTGCCTGGAAAGAGAAGAAAATAGAGAAACAGAGATTTGGTGAATTACATATTCTCAGAGATGATAAAACAAGAGGAATTGACAGGAAGACAGACTCTAGTTTTATGAGTTGAAATAAAATAATACAATCCTTTATGGTGGTTCAGATGAAACTGCCTAACTGGACATAAAAGTTGTGTTTTGTCTGCAGTTTGACATGTTTAGTGAAAGCTTGTCCCACTCTAGCGATGGATGAAGGACGTGTCTGAAGAACAAAGAGGAGCTGCTGCTGGAAACTCCGCCTCCTTTTTAGAATCATTCAGTTAAACACTCTTTGATGAACATTCTCTGAGATGACTGGTTTACAGGCTTTTACATGTTTGTTTCAAATACATTTATTATTTTATTTTATTGCTGTTAAAATAATCCAAAGATTTGTCTTCATCATTCTGACACCATGACGTTAGTTTATGATTTTTGACTGTATCAGAGAACTGGACCGACTGAGTGTGATGTCATCCATAGAAAATGGTTTACCTCTGGCACCAATCAAATGAAGTCATTTCAGTCTATGTCCGAATTCCTAACCTGATCCATAACTACTAAAAACTCTCTGGTGTTCTGGTTCTAAAATCCCTTCAGACACTATACTCACTACTTTTCTTTCTTTCCTTTAAATGCCAAAGATGACGTCAACGATTTCACAAAGTAAAAATCGAATCAATACAAACATTTCACGGCGTCTAGCTTTGGCTCCACTGTTCTAATGATGAAAATGTGGATGATTTGTTAAAAAAAATAAGATTTAAAAACGGTTTTTTGCATAAATTGTACAACCGCATTGCATTGTGGTCTATATTCGTTAATGTGGTGAGCATCGATGCACGCTAGTTTTTTGCAAAGACTTCTGGGAACTTTCTTTTGCACTGGATTTTGGAGTTGTAGATTCAGACAGCACTAGAAATGATGAACGCACTCTGTGGAGAGAAGTGAAGGAATCCAGACGCACCTCAAGTCATAACACGGATGCCTCCATGCTGCAGCCAGACATCAGTAAGCAGTGGTTGTTCCAGTTGGGTCTGTGTCATCGTTTCTATGGCAACCATTATCTCCAATCAGGAGAGAGCTTCTTCAAAGGACACACCCCTACCACTGAGAGCGGGGCTACATGAAATCTGTCCAGGGAGCTCCACCTACTTTTACTGAGACGTCAGATTATAATTTAAAAGATTAAACTACAAAAAAAAATATTAGGATTATCAAGAAGATGTTCACTAACATCACTAACCAGCATCTGTCCAATCACGGCGCTCTCCCACTTTCTCCTTTGCAGGAATCACTGCAGGTCTGTGAAGAACTCTTCCTCCAGTTCTACATCACTCTCACAGCTTCTGTGTTAGCTCTTCAGATCTTCATGCTCACCCAAAAACAGCATAAAAACATTGTTTTCAAATTAAAACATTTCCATCTTCTCATCACAGTGAACCCCTCCTGCAGGCCACGCCTCCTAGAACAAAAGTCTAACTATGACGAGGCAGAAAACGGCTGTTTTTGATCTCCAGTCCTCGGTCTCTGATGTGGACATTCCAGCTCCGTTCATGCAGTCTGAAGCATCTTCTGTGTCTAAAATGTTAAGCAGGCCTGTATAAACAGCTGTCATTGTCTCTTAGTTTCATGATGCAACTCGGTTGCAATGAGATTTAAAATTCAGCACATCCAAGGCGCAGATTAAGTCAGCAGTCTGTCAACCTCCAGGATCCGTTTCTGCTCTGATCGTTACAATGAGCAGTAAGTCCTGGAAAAGCTCCAACCAGCATCAGTATTAAGACAATCTCCAAACAAGTGAAAACTGTTCTTCACGGCTTTCCATTCAACTTCTGTCAGTATTTTGGTCTTGGATTCATCACGCCGTGTTCCTCTACAAAAGCTCTGCTGACTCATCTATTGAAGCTGAATGACTGTTGAGAGTTCTCTGTTTACAGTTCTCACATGAAGAAAGAGAGCTTGGTGGAGAACTGTTTCCCTCTGAAAATAAGAACAAAGAAGCATTTTTCATTCTAATGCAAGTGAAAGTGTTCATATTTAATTCACATTTCTGAATTTATGACCACCTTGAGAGACGCCGGCTTCATCAATTTGACCTTGGAGCGGCGAGGAGGCAGACAGAAAAACCTCTGATTGCTGCACAATATGCATGAAATGGCACATTGTGATGAAAGCTGCAGCCGTGTTGGGTCGGTCCGTGCCGGAGCGTCTCTGTCAGGGTTTATGGCTGCGGCCCGGAGAGCGCGGCGCCGCAGACGGCGAATGGCTTCAGGTGGAGATGATTGAGATGCAGAACAAAAGGAAACGCTTGTGGCAGTTAAGACAACACGCATGTGTAACAGGGAGTTTGTTTGGATTTACTAAGACTAATGCTCATGAAAAGGAGAGTGTTGATCCACAAACACAAAGGAAAGTTATCTGGATGAATTAAACGAAGACAGAAATAAATTTATAGTTTGTTTTGTCTTAAGGTTTTACCCAATTACACTGTGTAGATCTTTTATTTTTAAATATATGTACATGACAGCTGTCGAAGACTTCTGCAGTGGACTAAGAAGTCTTCATTCCCCGTGTTCCTTCGATATTCTGTGTTTTCACAATGTTGCCGTTTGGCAGATAATTCTTGTAAACATTTTCATGCTTTTTTTTTTTACAGCACACATTTCTGCGCCGTGATTGGCTGTAGACCGTTGTTAATAAACATCGACCGAGCTGTTGTAGAAATCTTATGAGTTCAGCCTGACAAATCAGTACGGGGGGGGGGTCTCTGATGACGCTGGAGTGTTACATTGGCCTGATGACGTGTAAGATTGTGATTGGTCCGGACTGTTGATATATATGACTGGATTGGTCATCACACAACATAGGGCGTGACACAGGTGTGCCATTATTATGCAATGATTTTTCAATCACCAAAGGGGATGCAGTGTTTTACAATCAGCCACAGAAACCATGACAACCAAGGAATCATCACTGGATAGTAATTACATTTTAATAAAAGGAGATCAGGCTGAGAAGCAGGACGTGTGTGCTAGCAAGTAGCATGCTAGTTTGTTCATCGTCGGTGTATATATTTCTCTTAATGTTTTTAAACACGGCTGATGTTATTCCCACATATTTACCTGTGAGCAGCACAACAACTGAAGAAAATTCAAGTTGATCTCACATAATGTGTGCAGCCAACATGCACATTGCTGCATTTCCTGCATGTATTTTAAGAGTGCCTGAGGCTAAGTATTGAAGTCGATCGCACATTTTTTTAAGAATTGACTATTCGCTATAGCCCAGCTAGAACATGCAGCTCACTTTCTATCTTTTTTTTTAATGTAGAGGACATGTAAAGGACATTTCTAAACCTGAACATCTCCATTTGGGGTTTTTTGGTGATACCAAATGTAAAGGGGCGGAGCTCTGGGAAGAGTAGTTTTTGGTGGATTGAAAGAAAAAAAATAATTTTTTGTTTTGTTAGTCAGGAGGGTTACAACTTTTCCAAATATGTAAATAAAATAAAAAAAAAGACTACTTTTTCCTTCTTTTCACCTGCTGCATGTTACTTTTAGAGGGTCACTCCTGTGGTAGTGAAGGGACGAGTGCAACTGGAATGGAAAGGCAGCTCTGGCTCTAATGTTAGTCTGTTTTTAACACAACGCTTTAAAAATGACATGGCAGCCGCATTTCCAGTTTCACTGCAGTGTAACTCAAACCTTGCACACATGACTTAAAAATCAATCCCATCTGATTGATGTCTGTGAATAAGTGGTCCCAATGCGTTCATGGAAAGTGATAATTTGATCAAGTTTTTAGGCCCCGAATGGAAAATTGATTGTTCTTTTTTTAAGAAAAGCATTTGTTTATCTCAATGGAGTGGAAACCAGTCATGACGACAGTACGTCAATTTCCAGATCAATTGTTGGCTCCTTGCCTCCAGCATTTGCATTGCATTACCATAGTAATGACTTTTTGACCCTCCTTCTTAGAGACTAGCATTCCCAGTCGCACAAGTCAGTGACACACCTGAAAGTCATTGTTGGAGTGGAATGGATTTTCCTCACAGGACCATATTTATTCACATGTCAAGCATCATAACTGCCTGTCTGTTCTGTCTGGAATGAACTGGGAGGGTTGTGACATGTAAACGTGGACGACTTTCTATTGTCGTAGAATGATTCCTCCGAGGTTTTCGTTATCAGAGTCTCCATGTTTTATCACCAGGAACTGAAGGTTTGTTTAAATATACAGGAAATGACATCAGGACTCTAGCTGGAACCTGTTAAGGTGTCTTATTAAGTCGTGTTGGTAATTATAATGGTAAATGGCGTATACTCTATAGCACTTTACGACCTTCTCCGAAGGCCCAAAGCACTTCCTAGTCTCAGTCCTATTCACCCGTGCACTCACGGCGGCTCCGCTGCCGAACACTGATGCCGACAAATAACCACCAGGAGTAATGTGTGGATCAGAGTCTTACCCAAGACCATGTTGGCACTAGGGTGGACCAAGAAGTGACCTGGTGATCTTCCAATCAGAGGTCGACCACTCTTCCTCTCCATCAGTGGTCCCCAGCCGCGGACCGGTGCCGGTCTGTGGACCCCTTGACACCGGGCCGAGGAAGAACTAATAAATTATACAAGTTTTTTTTTTTTTTTTTTAATGAGACAGAAATCTTTTATTTTGAAAATCGACTGGATTCTCTTGATTAACTTGAGCGCTTAAAACCGTCCAGCAGCGTGTAACACCGTTTTTAAGTTTTCAACCATTCTCTCCATTTGAATCATTCCCTTTGTCTTGTCCTTTCTGCAGATGTCAGTCATTGCTGCAGTCTCTATCTTTTATGTATCTTGTTATCTAATAGATGTTCCAGTTATTTTTCTCCTTGTCTGTGTTTTATAACAAGATTCATGAGCTCTTATCATTTTTTCACAGCAGCTATGAACAGATGTTCCAGGGATTCATGAAGTTTGTCCGTCTCCATCATCTTTCCTGATTGTTGAGGTTATTAATGGTTTAGTCTAAACTGCTCTTATGGGTGGATACGAGCAGGTGACTGGCACAACATATAATGGTTGCAGACCGCTCTGTGAACCTGTGGAGAGAATATGTTCAAGCACATCTTTTCTACAGGCATGCTGCGGCTTTAAGGTTGTCCTAAACATGAAACCCAAGGGTTGTGTTAGTGTTTTGTATAAAAAAAAAGAGTATCAATCCTGCAGAAGGGACCAGTAACACTTAAGAATTGCAGGCCACCTGCATGCCCTGTACTTATTGACTCTTTGCTCACAGACTACCTGCTTCCAGCCATAAGAGTATCTATGGATGTATTACCTAGAGTATGGTGGATGTATTACCTAGAGTATGGTGGATGACAGCATCACCTGTAAACTAGAACTTCCATTAGTCTTACGATACAACACCTAAACAATGGTGTGTTCCATCTCCATGATGTCTCTTTAGGTGGCCGTACAAACCTCAAGGTAACCATAAGACAGACCCGTGCTCCCCTTAAGCTCCGCCTCTAACCAGCCGCTCGCTTCTGCGACCTTTCATGGGCCACAAATCTCTAAGGGTCAACCCCAAACGGTACATCTAAAACCATGTCTATTGTCCTACAACAGATCTTCAGTGACTTTGCTGATCTACTTCTCCCTTGTAAACATAAACTAACTTGTTTATTTAAATCTATAAGAGATTTTCCAGAAGGATTTTTTTTGTTTGCTTATCTTTTTCTTTTTCTCTCTGCTGCAGTACTAACCCGCCTGTTTGACTGACTGTAGATGTTCCTGTGTTTAATCATAGTGATTCTCCTGCTCCTTTCTGTACATTTGGTATTGATATATTTTATGGTTTTAGATTTTACGCAATATAGGACATTTTTCAGCTCCATTGAAAATGAACGGAGAATTATTTGAATGCATCAAAAAATGTGGACACTTTTAAAACTCAAGCAATATTTGGATCAAAAAGTTCAGCATTTCAGGACATTCATGCTTGTACTCTTGGTATTTATATC
>NC_050531.1:954804-973770 GCF_002922805.2 Oryzias melastigma | reverse complement strand
TTTGCTGCCTTAATTTCCTTTGTCAGCTTGTTCCTGGCCTGCTTGTACAGGTCCTGATCCCCGCTCCTGTAGGCCTCTTCCTTGTCCTGGCGAAGTCGCCTCAGTTTGGAAGTGAACCATGGTTTGTCATTGTTGAATTTGCAGAGAGTTTTGCTCTGCACACACATGTCCTCACAGAAACTGATGTAGGATGTCACAGTGTCAGTGAGTTCATCCAGGTCTGAGGCAGCAGCTTCAAAGACGCTCCAGTCAGTGCAGTCAAAGCAGGCTTGTAGTTCCATCTTTGACTCATCCGTCCATCTCTTCACGGTCTTCACTATAGGCTTAGCTGATTTCAGTTTTTGCCTATAAGCCTATAATCTTCTGCTATCACATTCAGAAAAAAGCATTCACACCAGCACTGTCGCAAGTAAAGCAACTTTTCTAGTTAGTTCTGCTAACAGACCTTCAGAAAGCTCTGCAGTCCATCAGTGAAGGCCACTGGAACCAACACCCCAAAGCAAAGCACCTCCGAACTGAACCGTAAGAGGAACAAAAACGCTAAAAATGTGTGCCGGGGGACCTCTGCTGTTCTAAAAAAAAAACCTAACAGCTAAAAAGCTTTCACAGCAGACATTAGCTGCAGCGTGATGTGAATTTCCGGCTGTAGACAGACTGACAGCTCATTTAGTACAAGCACTGCAAAGAAATGAGAGAAAGGCCAGCAGGGAGAGGCTGAACATGTGACCCATTTATGAGCTCAGCGATCCACAGTAAGTCATCATCTGCACGCTTCCCAAAGAGCAGATAGGGAAGACATGGGGGGCGGATCAGAGACCCCCCACTTTTAAAACATAGCCAGAGATACAATAATATTGTTCTAAAGGAGCAATGGGAGCTCTGGGAACTTCTTCGTCTTCTTCAGCCTGGGGGTGTTGGCATCACGTTGGGTTTTCTCTCTGAAGGGAGCACAGAACCCTCTGAGGCCACACGCTTTCATTTTTTATAAAATAAAATGTGTGTAACATACATAATCACCTGCTTTTTGTTAACTTTTTTAGTTACTAAAAGTCAAGCTCTGATCAGCCTCAGGCCTCCAACATCTCACTGTAAAAGACTCACGTTAACGCAGCTCCACATGAACCTATGGATGTAGCAGGAGAACGAATGTGGTAACAGAGACGGTCCCACAGCGTGTAGCAGATCCACCACAACTGTTACAGAAACGCTGGCTGCAAACACGGAGAAAATCCCTAATTATCAAATAAATATATAAATAAGTGGATCCCCCATTCACAGATGGCTGAACGTCTGCCATGCAAAATGTCCCAGAGGATACAAACTTGTTTCCACTGCCAGGCAGATATTTGGCATTTTAAATGCTGTCAGTAGGCCCCATTTGCTCTCGCCGCATCCTGGCATCACATCCACTGTCACATATTTGTAGAGCCTCAGCAGAGTTCGCTCGACTGTCGTCCCAGCTCCCAGATGAAACAAACACTTATGGAACTTGGTGTAGGAAGCGTCTAGTGCGGAGGATACGCTCAAAGACGACGTTCATGATGTCTCTGCTTTATCCTGGTCGGCTTCTATTTCTTGGACTGAGAAGACGATGACAAAGAATGGACATTTGCACCGTCATGGTGTTCTCCAGTCTAAAGACTTCAGTCGTGAGCGATTCCATCACCTGTTTGGGATGCCGCTGATGAACCCAAAGCAGAATTGATCCCTGATCATCCAGTCCCTGCAGACGTTGTTCCTCCTGGTGTCTGGGGTGTAGCTTAAAAGCAGCAAAATGATTCTGCTGTAATTTGTAGAGCTTAACGGATTTTCTGTCTGTGCTTTAGTTTAGCAGCTCGATGAGATCCGACAGTCTACATTCACGTTTCTCTTTGCAGAACTGACAGAGACCCAAATGTCTTCTGATGCTGACAAAAGACTTACTTTATGTAACCTTAAATCTGAGGAACAAACAGTGATTCCCTGAGTGACTGACCCAGGAAGACGGTGCAGTTATTTTAAGAAAATGTTGCTATCTTTAGGTTCTTTGCTTTAACAGTTTATCAACTGATTCTAAATGCAGTTGTTACGTCCTGCTGCTACTGCTGGACCTTTTCCCATCCAGTCCTGCTGCTCACCTGGCAGGTGTGGCCAATGTGACTAATTTGCACTTGCTGGTCTTTTAAGACAGAGGAGGCCTCATCAAGGCAGGCAGGGAGCAGAGCAGCTGGTCAGGGGGTCGGTCGGGGGGCCGTAGGGGGATCGTCGGTGGGGATCGTCGGGGGGCCATCGGGGAGCCGGTCGGGCGGGGGGGTGATTGGGGAGCCAGTCAGGTTTTGGTTGATGTGGTGCTGCTTGGTTCCGTTCTCTTTTCCCCTCTTTGTCCTCAGCAGTCTTATGCTGCTGGGTTTAGTTTACTTTGTGGTTTGACGTTGGTGGTCTTACTTTGTGGGCTTTTTTGTTTGTTTTCTTTAGGTAGTTTTGGTTATGCAGCCATTAGCAGGGAGCTGCTGACTCCAACAGTGGTAAATGGTAAATGGCGTATACTTGTATAGCGTTTTCTACCTTCCTTCGAGGGCCCAAAGTGTTTTCCTTTATTCAATAAACTGTGTTCCTTTTATTCTCATTGGTGTCCAGTTTTTGGGATTGTTCCCTTTTGTATTTTCTCTCCCTAGACCCGAGCCAGGTTTACCCATAGGGGACGTAACAGCAGTCAACGGTTTTTGTCTCATGAATAAAGTATTTCACCATTTTCTCCTTTAGGTCATCATTCCAACTGAGTTGTGTTAGTTTGTCCTCATATGTGATTCTGAGCCCAAACCATTTGGATCAAATGTTTCTTTGCATCGTAAAACTTGAATGCAGAGACTTTCTTCTTATATAAATGTAATTTATCTTTATTTTGAAGCTGGAGGAGCATGTCCAATTCCCTTTTCTCCTGAATAACCGCATTCGTTGGGATTAAAGTATTTACATTATCTGGAATACGGTCGTTTTCTGCAGAAATTGAAGTGCATTTAAATGCAGTCATTAATCCACCTATAGGAATGAATAAAAGTCAAAGAGCTTTTAAATTGATGGCGAGGTGAAAGCGTTCTGTCTGGGGGGGTTAAGGTGGTCCAATGAAAGCATCACAGTTTGACCTGTTTGTGCATTTCTTCTTTCACCATTCCCTTCACTGCCTTTCAGTCTTTGCAGCAACAGAAACTCGCTTTGCTGAGACGAGATGAATTCATGCTTGAATTACAAACGGTCATAACAATTCCATTTCTCAATGCAGCAGACAGTTGATGGTCAGACAGCAGATAAAACTAATAAATCTGAAGTTGGAGTGTTAATTACAGTCTTTGTAATCACACACACGCCTGTATGCTTCCAGCAGCACCTCAAAGGCAAAAGAAGCTTTATTTCTAGATTTTACAAGCATCATAATTAATCAAAGGGGGGATTATCTATCAGGAGGATTATGAGCATTGTTGTCTGTTGCAAGATTATAAAATCTAACTGGCCTTGAAACTAGAGAACAAGGAAAAGTCAATGAACCCCAGGTGTTAACACTTCAGTTTCCCATTGAACATGTTCAGTCAATTATGTCAATAAGTCCCTTTTATATGTATTGACACAGACTTGACTGTTTAACGTGTCATTATGGCAGAATACAAATGTTTTTGTTTGCTGGAAACGTTGAATGTTTTCATTTAATCATGTTTTTTTGGAGCAGACGTGTGGATTTTCTCCAGCTGTGACTTGATAAATATGTAATAACTTTAAATTAGCATAATAGCTCAATTTTACAGCACCATTTACTCTCATTACAACTAATACGAGTGATAAATTTGCATTATCTACACTCTGACACTTATATTAAAGCTCTTTTCCATGTAGACTCAAAGACAAATGTTTGAACGCATCAATCTGCTCTTAAGTGGCGTTTTGAGCGGTTTCAGAAAAAAAAAAAAAACCTCCTTTTAAAGAGCGATATAAAAAAGTTGATTTTCTTTAAAAGTCAAAGTAAGTTTGGGAGCAGATGAGTTCCAAAATGAGGATTTTCCACACATTTTAAGATGGAATTGTCCATGCCGTCACATTCAAAGACTCACTCAGATGAAAATTGTGTTTTTGGTCTTTTTAAAATTTTCTTGTAGCATTTTTTATGTTCGAGGACATAAAGAACATTTATCTCAAAACTGCATTTCTGAGTATTTCTTTATTCAAATAGTCGTTAATCAGGAACACGTGAAAAAATGTTGTTTGAAAAGCTTGTAGCTGTTACATGAACATCGTTGTTTTCCTCGTCTGAGCTGGAATCTGGTTCAGAACTTCTCAGCTGGATACCTCCCATGCTACTCGACTGTGTTTTTGTGCTGCTAATGTTGGGTTGGGGGTCTGAGGGGCTGTAAGCTAGTGGGAGAGCATGTAAACTGATGGGTGATGGGAAGTGCGGGCGGTTTTAAGGCTCGTTTCCACCAACTGGACCAGTACAGTATTTTGAGCGTTTCTATTATAAAATGGATCCATTAAGTCGGACGGATTCCTACCAGTCTCCCGTTGGCTGTAGGGCCAAAGAAAAATAGAACAGACCGGTTAGGGGCGGAGCTACAGTTGTCCGGATCGTTTGACCGATAGCCTATAAACTAAAGGATTAACAAGCTCCTAAACAGAGAAAATAAATAATCATAAATCACCAAAACAACATTTGTGGATTATTTGATTTGAAATAATCTACAAAGATTCTGGTTCAAACCTCCACGTAAAATAATAAAAAGCCGTCTTTTGAAAGGCTGTCAAAATGTATTTATTGTTTGGGGAATCGGATGTTTTCTTGTGATTTCTGTTTGTATAAAATATAAATAGTTCTCTATTCTTGATCCTGAGTAAAGTGCAGTGGGACTGCTCTTAAAATAAATACATTAAATGTGATCATCACATCTATCATCTTAACGCTGACATTTTCAAATTACATTCATAGAAAAGTTAATACTGTTTTGATTGGTATCATTTCAAAATAAAACCTGAACTTTACAGTAATCCAGACGCACGTTTACAGCTGAGTGATCGTTTTAGAGACCGGATTCATGCTGTGATAGATTCTGCTTCGCTGTCATTTGGAAATTGCGCTGCAGCAGCAGATGAGGTTTTATGTTATTTCTTAGAATCATCATGCAGATAATGCAGAACATTTAGCTTTCCTGTTCCAGAGATTCATGCATCTCTTCACCAGCAGAGAAAATAGCAACACGTTTATAACGTCTTTCTTTCTAAAGCTGTTTTTACTGTTCCAGTGGGATCAAAAATATTTAAATCTTCATTTACATTTAGAGGCCTCATGGGGTTCAGAGAACATCTCACTCCCGACTCCACAGAAAATGAAAATAAATGATTTTCATAAAGAATCAGACGCTTTACTCTCTAAGTTTGAGAGATTTCTGTTTTTAGAGAAAACAAAGGCAGCATTTCATTAAATAAAACCTCCTTCTTTTACTATCCGAGTTTAAAGTTCAAAAATGATTTATTTGAGTCACATTCAAGGAAAACATTGTTGTCTCTAAAAAGGTTTCCCTAATCAGAGATGATTATCTAATAACATTTCTGAATGTGATAAAAGCTTCAGGTAAAACCATAAACATGATGAGAGATTCTCTTCTTTACGTTTATGTTTTAAATAAAAGCTTTAAGGATGGTGGTTGGTGTGAGGGAGGAGGATGCTGAGGACTGGGGTAAATGGAAGCAGGCGATTCGCTGGTGCGCCCCTTTAACAGACCAGCCCAAAGACGGATAAGTTTGATGGACATTTTAAAAATTATTTCCCTTCAACAGTCAAAAAAATCCTTCTAAAAAAATATTAAATTTTGTCGACAATTTGTGACACTTGTAGAATCATTTCATATTGTTTCTAAACAGGAACAATAAAACTGCGTTCCTCATGTTCTTGGTGTTCGCTTCCATATCTTACAGCCCCCCTTTTTGGTCTTCCCCCTGGACGGAGGCCGATGTGCCTATTTGGGGGCTCGTCCGGGATTTGAACCCAGGACCTCATGACAGTTCCAGCAGCTTTCCCTGGTTTTGTGTTTTACACTTGTAGATACAGATTTGGTTTCAGTTTTGTTCAGATGTAAACGTCCTCACGTTTTTCTTCATCCTGGTTGCTGGTCACCGCGCCATTCTTTACACGTTTTAAAAACTCTATTCTTACAAGCTGTCATAATATCCTGTTGTTTAAAATAACTTTCCGCTTTGATATTTCTAAATATATTTTCTCTTAAGTCATTGTATAAGCAGATTGGATCCTCTTTACAGTTTAATGTCTGACTGGGTCATAAACGTCACCTGTTCTCCTGGTTTGTGGAGGTTAGAAACGGGTTTTGTCTCTCTAAGGTTCGTCCTGCACAAGGTGGAAAAATCTCCAGCTAAAGCCTCATTCCTCATTTGCGTTGTCTCTGCAGGCATTTATCCATACAGACCCACCCCATTGAGCTTTAAATATTAAATATGCCCAAGGACAAAAATCAATAATGCACATTATGCACACAGCGGATATCCGAAGAGCTGGAGAGAGGGGAAAGTGTCTTCATTTACAGCAGGAAAATGTGATGTTTGAGGATTCATTTGACTGAGAAATACATTATAACTGGATGTACAAATACAAAACACTGGTTCTAGACATTTTTGGGGAAATGTCTTTGTATCTTTACCGTTTTCACTAAACAATGATCTGACCAACATCATATCAGCTGTGATTGAATTACTCCTGGAAAACCGTCTCAGTGTGTCTCTGCAAACAATCAGCGTGAACTCTGCTTAGATCTGCTTCTCAGAGAGTCCACTTCAGCCTGTCAATAGTCTGCAGAACAAAGGTGTTAAGTTACGCTGATATGATTATAGGATTTCTGCAGATGGATCCTGAACCTCCATCTGTCTCCTCCGTTCAGTTACTGCTAAGAAATCAGGTTGTTTTTTAATCCACGGAGCCACGTTCAGTCACGACTCTGTGAAATGTGACGGCAATTACCTCCGACGGCAACGCTCTGCTGACATTATGTACCGCGCATTACCGCTTTTAAGAGAATCTGAGAGACTGGGCTGTGGCGATGCTCGGCTCACGCGGCGTCTGCTGTGGTGAGTTTGTGTCATCGTTCCAGAGAACCAACAATCTGGGAGCTTTAGCCTCCATTGAGTCTTCAGAATGAAGGCAAAGGACTGTCTTCAAAGTAGAAACAGTAGGGTAGTTCACTTTCTGCTTATCCCTCTCGGGGTCACCACAGCGTGACAGCACCCACTGTTTCGCACTGTTGCATTTAATGCACATAGAAATGTTGTCTCTTTGACTTCAGGAGATTTATCTCTCTATCAGATTATATAAATCCTTAAATCAATGTTTAGTCTGATCTTTGAGTGAAGCCCAGCCATTGGTGGAGAGGCGTTAGCACCATTAGCATCACTGGACACATGTTAAACTTCCTTTGAATGGAGTAAAGTCTCAGTTTCTACCTCGTTCTGGAGGGTTTATATCTAAATTCTTACCTCAAACTCATCTTAAACAATCCTATACTTTCAATACAACAATACATTTATGTAGAGGACGTTAGTTTCTGTGGTTGCAGGGACAGAATCAGGAAGGAAAATTGTTCAGAGTCTCAGTACAACTGCAGGTTCTGATCCTGAAATGATGAAGAATGAATATTTCATGTGAACAAACATCTCATCCTGATGAGAGAAACACATAACAGATTTCTGTTTAGCTGATATTCTAAAATTAGGATTATTAAATGACATTAAAAAGAAATAGATTTTAAAAAGACATGAAATAATGAAAAAAACATAACAAAAGTGTCAACAAATGAGTAAATAATACATTACAAACATCAATCATCAACACAACAGGATCGATCGTCACATTTTGTTCTTTTAATTTCTAAAATCCTCTTTTCCAAAGTTGTTTCTATAGTAAAAATATCCCACAGTCTTTGAATGTGTCCTCCCACAGTGCTTGAATGCTGGTTCTGCATGCGCTCACACGTGCACGCTCGCAGGCGCACCGCAGGCCGGGGGTCAAAGCGAAGTAGTAATGCCAGAAGAAAAGATTAGAATGACAAAGGAGAGTGGCAGCGAGTCGGAGGAGGACGGCGGGGATGGAGATGCTAAATAATGGCTCTCTTGTGGATAAAATATAACCTCTGCTGAAAGAGGGGAAGGCAGCGGAGGGAAGCAACCATAACATTTTAAGGGCAGAGCCAAGAAAAAGAGCACATGCTGCTGAGAGAGAAAGGTAACCCTAAATCAACATTTGACTCTATTCTTGGGTAAAAGCCAAGGCGAGCACGCGGCGCTTTCTGCTGAGCCGCTGTGGTGACATTTCCTGTCAGCATTTTTATAGATAATTTAAACTGTCAGTGTTTTATTGAAATGCTTAGCTGATGATTGAAAGGAGAGCCATCCTGGATGGAAATCAGTGACAGGAGAGCTCCTCCAGTCATGCCAGCAATTATTTGGTGAATGTGAGATTTATCTCTTACTTTAAGGAGGATTTGTTGTCATGGATGGAAGTTTAATATTAGACTGACACTCCGGGCTGAGAGGAGCCGCTGCCTTTCATCTGCAAAATCCCTTTAAAACTGTTTACAATCGGCCCACTGCACAACCGAGGACGAGAAAAGACCAGGATGTGAATTCAAGTCAACTCACTGAGCAGCTAAGTATGTACAGTCAAATTTACAAGATGCCAAAGTAAAGGCAGGCCCTCAGTGAATTCAAGATCCATGAAATTTAATTATTAGACCCCCCCACCCCCTCCTCTTTTGCTGAGGGCAGGTTAAAAGAAGGTCAGGCATCTATTTTATGCATGTTTAAAATGAGTAATAAGGTTATTAATCCCCCCACGTGACCTAGAAGGAGTAATGGATGTTCGGCGGCACTGCTTTCAGCAGAACGGAGAGTCATGCGTTGAACCTTGAGTCTCCAGACGTCACAGGAAGAACGGCGGCCAATGAGGGGCGAGGAGGAGGACGGCTGAGGCTGTGAGTGATGGGTCCAGGGTGGGAGAGTCGACACAGAGTTCTGGTTTGGAAAGCACCAAAACTCCTGAAAGACGACGCCACCAGGATAGGACAGAGTTGAGGAAGAAGAGGCGTGCCTTCACATGTCATCTCCCTCTCTGGAGCGTGATGCTGGGAGTGTGAGCCTGTCAAGATACAAACAACAAGGTCAACCGCTGTTTAGCGCCGCAGCGTTACTTGAACACCAGTAAAACACATCGGCGTGCCGGGGCCGCTGACCTTGTCTTGTTTAATGAAACGCTGTGTCCACATGCAGCCTGTTAAACATCCTGGAGACTCACCTGCAGCTGAACTAGAATGACTGTGACACCTGCCCACTGGCCGGTGAGGTAAGACCTGAATCACACGAATATGAGCCTCAGCAGCCGCCGTTTAGACGGCGCCGGTATTGACAGCAGACGATGAAATGTTGCTTTATTTAGAAAAGATGCTAATTGAAGGAAGAGGTGTTACAGCAACCAATTAAAAAGGGATTTAAGTCCAGCCAACAAGCCTGGATGGGCCCATATTACCTGTGTTTGCCCTCATTGGCTGAAGTGGGCACTCAGAGGGTTGGCTCGCTACGCTAGTCAGCGTCCTGGTAGACAGCGGAGCTCACTAGCTCGATACACCTGAAGTTGTTAGCTCTCTACTGCGGAGTTCAGTACAGTCGACCGCGCTAGCTTCCTACTGTAGAGCTTGCTAGGTCGATACAGCAGAGCTTTACAACGCTAGCTCGATGCAGTAGAGCTCGATCCAGTAGAGCTCGATGCAGTAGAGCTCGATACAGTAGAGCTCGATGCAGTAGAGCTCGATGCAGTAGAGCTCGATGCAGTAGAGCTCGATCCAGTAGAGCTCGATCCAGTAGAGCTCGATCCAGTAGAGCTCGATCCAGTAGAGCATGTAGTAGAGCTCGATCCAGTAGAGCTCGATGCAGTAGAGCTCGATCCAGTAGAGCTCGATCCAGTAGAGCTCAATCCAGTAGAGCTCGATCCAGTAGAGCTCGATCCAGTAGAGCTCGATCCAGTAGAGCTCGATCCAGTAGAGCTCGATCCAGTAGAGCTCGATCCAGTAGAGCTCGATCCAGTAGAGCTCGATCCAGTAGAGCTCGATCCAGTAGAGCTCGATCCAGTAGAGCTCGATCCAGTAGAGCTCGATCCAGTAGAGCTCGATCCAGTAGAGCTCGATCCAGTAGAGCTCGATCCAGTAGAGCTCGATCCAGTAGAGCTCGATCCAGTAGAGCTCGATCCAGTAGAGCTCGATCCAGTAGAGCTCGATCCAGTAGAGCTCGATCCAGTAGAGCTCGATCCAGTAGAGCTCGATCCAGTAGAGCTCGATCCAGTAGAGCTCGATCCAGTAGAGCTCGATCCAGTAGAGCTCGATCCAGTAGAGCTCGATCCAGTAGAGCTCGATCCAGTAGAGCTCGATCCAGTAGAGCTCGATCCAGTAGAGCTCGATCCAGTAGAGCTCGATCCAGTAGAGCTCGATCCAGTAGAGCTCGATCCAGTAGAGCTCGATCCAGTAGAGCTCGATCCAGTAGAGCTCGATCCAGTAGAGCTCGATCCAGTAGAGCTCGATCCAGTAGAGCTCGATCCAGTAGAGCTCGATCCAGTAGAGCTCGATCCAGTAGAGCTCGATGCAGTAGAGCTCGATCCAGTAGAGCTCGATGCAGTAGAGCTCGATCCAGTAGAGCTCGATGCAGTAGAGCTCGATGCAGTAGAGCTCGATACAGTAGAGCTCGATCCAGTAGAGCTCGATGCAGTAGAGCTCGATCCAGTAGAGCCTGCTAGCTTGCTACAGTGGGGCCCGCTACGCCGAAGCTTGCTAGCTCAATACAGCAAAGTTCACTAGCTTGATACAGAGGACTTCAGTACGGTAGAGCGCGCTAGCTTGCTACAGTGGATCTCGCTAGCTCAATACAGAGGAGTTTCCTAGCTTCCTACAGTAAACCTCATTAGCATTTTACTTGTCCACTAGGAGGCTAGCTAGCATAGCGAGCCAACACACTGAGTGCCCACTTAAGCCAACGTGGGCAACCACAGGTGGGAACACCACAGAATTGTGGACAAACCCATTCAGGGACCGTATTTTCAGCCCACTTTGAAACCAAATGGGCCACTTGGCCTTGCTGGCTGCGATGGTTCTTCAGAGATGCTTCTATTGATGCTAACTATTCTACCATCAACGGACAGCTGCCGCTTTCTTTACCGCTGAGGATGAATACGAGGAAAAACAACAGTGAAGTGTCAACTCAACAGATTATCATCAGAAGTGACTGGAAACTAAACAGATGAATGAATGCTGATAATGTGTTCGATGACTCTCATGAACTGGATTCTTCTCTCCATTAATAAGTTTCCACGTTGCTGCTCTGTGAGTTGGATAAATGCTTAAACACCGCCGTTCATTTTTTGGCTCAAACTCGTCGTGTCTGTCGGAGCCTCAACTGAAGCGTGTCCTCCAGCAAATAAGGTTTATGTGTTCGGCACAAGCGGGAAAATGTCTGTCATCTTCTAATGAAAGCAGAGGTGTGCTTTGGGTGCTTCATGCAGCTCTACAACCTCATGTGTGTGACCACACTCCTCCTTTGAGCTGACGGAGGTTTAGCTACAGGTTTATATAATGAAAACTATCATTTCTAAAGAGCACATCCTCCTGAACATGTTCTCAAGTTTGGTCACATATACTTCACATATATAGCTTTCTATATATTCAGAGCGTGCTCAGTCAGCAGACATGTTTGAAGTATCACTGCAACCATGAGATCATGTGATCCCAGACGTCATCCCAACATGGTCAATGTGGCCATTAACCAGCAATGATGCTCTAACTGTTGACCTGGACACGCCTCATTGTCAGACACGTCTGCTGCTGATGAATGTTTTTTATCAGATGTTCATAGCAAACATGATCGCACTGACATGTATGTAGAGTGCTGGGAGAAGAGACGGACCGTGGTGTCAGTATTTGGAGTCCAGTTGACAGAAACTTCCAATTTACACAAATACGATCATTATTATCAGTGATAGCTCAATTAGAGCTGCCACAAACCATTGTTTTAAAAGTCAACTAATCACTATTTTTTTTCCAGATTGGTCGACTAATCGGATCATGGATGTAGAACCCACATCTTAACCATCATCAGCTTTAAACTTGAAGTGTTTCAGCGATAAACTAAATAATAATAGAAATAACAGTTTATCAAACCTTTAATGAATCCTGCAGCTTTTGTGCTTCCTTTGTTTCTGGCATTAAAACTTAAACCAAATGAGGTCGGCATCTCAAACAAGAGAACTATTTTTCACCAAAAAGTTTTATACGGTGGCTAAGAACCGCCATCGCAGCAAAAAAAAAAAAAAGTAACGGCAAACAAAACAGAAAACTGTGCAAAAAGAAGTATCTGTAAACATAAAAGTGATAAGGGTAAAATAAAAAAGTAACTGTAAACATAAAATTTACAGACACAAGAAAGCTACAACAGAAGTTGATCATTGGGGAATGTTTTTGCCGACGGACACACCAGAAGTGGACTGTTTTTTTAGGCAATATTTTAGCGTTACACTGGCTGTTTTGTCAGAATTAGACTATAGTTTTTTTTTTTATTCAAATTTAGAGTTTAGCTAATATTTTAGCATCCTTTTTGGGGGGAAAATTAGACGTTTTAATTTCTTTAGGCTAATCTGGAGTTTAGCTAATATTTTAGCGTTATGCTAGCTGTCTGTCAAAATAAGCCTTTTTTCTGGTTTTATTTTGTTGTCTAATATTGACTTTAGCTAGTATTTTAACATTGTGATAGCTGTTTTGTCACAGTTATAAAAGTTTCCAGTTTTTTGGTTCATTTGGCATTTAGCTAATATTTTGGCAAGCTTTCAGATTCAGCGTTTTCAGCAGCAACATCCATCTTACAGCCTTCACACTGGCACCATCGCAGGTAATAAGTCTAGTTTTCTGGATTAGCACTTCTGCGCATGTGTGTTGAACACAATGACAGACACGCTACTGGAAAGCGTGCACCGTAGTTTTGAGCTAACAAAAAGACAACAAAAAGAGATTATTCGACTATCGAATCAGTCGTTGATACAGACGTGACTAATCGACTGATCGTAGCAGCTCTCACATCGTTACATCAGTAGGTCAGCATCAAGGCACGTGTCCAGTTCTTTAATACTGTGATAGGTGCTAACACACACGTCTAAATAAATGTTGAGTTTGACTTAATGCTAAAACCGTCTGTATTTACTCACTCAAAATGTAATCCCTTATCAGCTCAAATTCAAACGTCACTTTTCTACAGATCCATTTATCGGATGTCATAGCAAGGACCTTCTGACCCAGAGGACCCCCCCCTGCTGTCTCATCTCACCCCCCATGTCGGAGCAATCCGTCACCACATGTCTGAGAGTTCCGCTGCCATAACTTGCAGCCAAGCTTTAAGAATTTAATTATTTATGAGATTTGGGCTTTTCAAGTAGATAAGCAGCCTATTTAGTTTTTCACAATGCTGGTAAATTGAGCTTCTGAAAGAAGCCCAAAAAGCAGAATGTATTTGAATTTTCCTCTCATTCTTGAGCAGAACCACAGAGAGGCTGAGAACAGAAACTCAGCGATTAGCAGATTCATAGTCAGACTTCATTCTGAGCAGAAGCACAGATTTCTGCTCAGAATTACTAACAGTCACTTTCTGAATAAATCAGTTTAAAGTTCTAATGAGGACTGAAAAAGCTTCTGCTTTTGTTATCCCCCCTGAGGTGTGGCTCTTCCCCAGGTCGTTGCTGCATCAGCCTTGAAACAGCCTGAAAAATAGTTTGAATGTAATGTAATTTCGCCGAGCACGTCAGTCCGGCTGATGGCTGCATCCATCATTGTCAGCAGAGGCTGCATCAGTGCAGCCTCCAAGGTTCTGCCAAAGGAGGCATGAATGGTGAATGTCTCACTCAGGTGTCATTCTGCGGGGAGAGACGCGTCTGAGGGGAAGTGGCAGGAACGCCACGGCCTGCTTCTGAACAGGCGGAGGACGGCGGCGAGATGCGCCGGCGTTACCGGGAGAAACTTTCAGCTTCAGGGGGTTCTGGAGCCAGTGAGGTGGGGTGGAGCATCGGTGAGCTGACGGAGGGAAGAAGGGCTGCTCGCGCTTTGATTGCTGTTGACATTTAAGCCGGCTAACGTCCCAGGATTCAGTGGGAGGCTATTTTATCATCTTTCATTAGCGCCGCTCATTAGAATCAGATGGAGGCTTTCAGAGCAGATTTTTTGGCTGCTCACTGATGTTTGTGACTTCCACGTCTGCCTCGGACGGCGAGGACTTCAAAGGTTTCCTTATCTGCCTTTCATCATGTGGGGGTTGGCAGTTTTATGAACCAGTCAATTAAAGCTGATTACAGCGGTCCCTCTGCTGATGCTCCACATCTCTCCGTTTGCAGATTGTTGAACAGTGTTTATGGTTTCAGTTCTCAGTAAAGGAGCATCCCCACGTTAAATCTGCAGCATCTGCTTGTTACTCTTTTCTGCAGGGTGATCCTCATGAAATTTTAATGATTCATTTTCTTTTGTTTTTCTGACAGAACACATTTTGTGAGTCCTTAATCTGCTTATTTGTGTCTACAAAATCTACGCTGGATTTACAAACAAAAGCAAAATGTTATGGTAGCTAATAAAGATCTTTATAATTGTATGATTTAACAGATCTATTGATGTCATCGTCTGTATCAGAACAGGTCTGAGTCAGTGTGATGTCATCCACTGAAAACGGTTTAACCAAATCAAATCAATTCAGTTACCTTTTTTTGTTTTATGATACAGACGCCGCCATGTTGGAACCAGACATCAGAAGCAGTTACTGGTCTAAGTCAACGTTTCTATGGCAACCACTCTCACCAATCAGGAGTGTCACAGGCCACACCTCTACCACTAAAAAGTGGGGCACAACAAATCTGTCAATCAAATTTGTCAGACGAGACCACTTACTTCTATTGAGGCATCTGATTGGTCGGTTCATATCTTGAATGATTTGAACCACAGAAAGAATATGATGAACTAAACATATGAAGAGGATGTTTTAGAGCAAGAAGGTTTATTCTGACCAATTGCTGCTGGTGTTCTGCTTCCAGTGTGTCATTCTGCTCACCTGGTGGGCGGAGCTAATGATCTTGATCATCACCAGCCAGGTATTTAAACCAGGTAAGGCTGACCACCAGGAGGCAGGGGGGGGGGGGGCTGAGGACCAGAAGGCCTTTGATTTTTCTGTTTTGAACCAGCAAACTAATAGTTTCGTTCTTTTCTTTCTCTACAGCACAGTACTTTTCTTTAATAAAACTGTGTTCCTCGTCTTCCTGGTGTCCAGTTGTTTCATGGTCACCTGGCCTGTGGCCGGTGGGCCTATTGGGGCCGTGACACCAATAGACTGACTTGACTGAGTAACAGCTGTTTATTTCTCCATAGAAGTCTATAGGATTTTGGCTTCTTGGAGCCACTTCCTGTTTGGAACACCAGGGGGGAGGGGCTACTCAGTCCGGTTTTACTTACAGGCAATGATTTGATTTTCTCCATTCTGTGGTTTCGTCTCTGATTATATGAGTAAACAATGTGAAGTTTTAAGGTCATGTACTGGAGTACAGAAACTCCACCAGCTGTATTGGGCTCAGATCATCATGTTTTTTCCAAAAAGCCAAATAAATATTCAATCACCAGAAGTCACGTATCACAGACGGACCAGAACTTTGATTTTAGAGAATTTGATCAGTAAAATAAATAAAGAGAGGAGGAGGCTGTGTGGTGATCAGATACATACGTTTGGATCAAGGATTTGTGGTAACAGTAAACATATTTATACCTATAACATACACAAAAGTATCACTTTTTAATTTGAAATCTGTAAAATACTCGACTAAAGTCATAAACAGACCGTAGACGGACTTTAGAAGCTACTTTAGTGAATTTTGCATTTGAATGATCCAAACCATGATTATTCGTGTTAGTATTAGCCGTTAGCCCACAGCTACTGTTTTCTATGAAGATCTCAGTCTTATTATCTCTTACATTTTACCTTCACTGATCCATCGGGTCAGAAACCGACCCAACCGTCTGGACTTTTGTACGTTCATTTTCTGGGTGCTGTCCGTCTGGAGGTGAGGACGTCTCAACATTTGATTTCATTCTTTTGTTTATGATTTTGACTGAAACACTTGTAATCAAGTAGTTTTACTTTTGTCTCACAGGTAGAAGATGGTTTCATGTTTTACCTTCTAGATCATGTGACTAAAAACCATCAGTTCCTTCTTAACATATGATTTATACCAAAATACTGCATCACGTTCTCTTCTATTTTTTATTTAAGACTCTCTGTGTAGAAGATCAGACATGAGCTTCATGTGAAAAGATGACATAAAAGCCAACAGTGATGACTGAACTTTTCACAGGCACCTGAATGGGGGGGCTGGATCAGGCAACAAGCATAGAAACAGATCCAAACCATCCATGGATGAGTGTTCTTAAGATCAGCCTGCAGACTGAATGAACGAGTCAGAGAGCTGATAGAAATCCTCATCTGTAAAACCATCTGTGTGAAGCACAAACACGGCCTTGAGTGTTTCTGATCAGACGTCCGTACAGAGAAAGAAGACGTAATATAGCTCAGAAAGACACCTCGTTTCTTCATGAACAGTGATCTAAAACAACTTGACCTAATGGGCAAACAGAGCAGATGAACAGAGAAGAGGCCGATGGTTTCAACTTTGTTTTTATTTACTGGCTTTAAGATGAAAATGAACTGAACTGAGGTCAGTTTATCTGAGAACCCTTCAGTAGAAAAGCAGAAATCTGCGGTAATGTTGTTCAGATTCATGTGCAAACAGAAATAAAACCTGTTTAGAATAAAAAAATAAGGAAATACTGGTTCAATGTGTGTCAGAAGTAAAGGATCTAGTATTTTACGTAACATAACAAGTGTACGCCCTTTAAGGCATCGGCATCTTTTCCCAATGCCAGTGAGGATCGGCTCCAAAACAGAAGCTGTTCCAGTTGGGAAAATCAAAGCCAAGTTATCTTTGAGTATTTAGTGATTCCTGCAGCATGCGCCTCCTCACACTTCTCCTCTACCGGAGTCCATCTGTTGAAAAACGAGTCCCTTCTGCAGTCCATCCACTTCTGGAACTCGCCGTACATCCGTTCCACCTTGACTTTGAGGCAGAGCTGAAGCAGATTTATGCTGCTTCTTTAAATGCTCAGTCACACACAACTCCAGCGTGAACATAAATCAGGAGTTTACCATCTGTCCCGACACTGACCCAAGTCCAAGCTTAAAAACCAGCTTTGATTTTTACCCAAACTGTCAGGAACAGGAGAGGACTCGGTGAAAGCGAACCGATCTCTGCACATCCGTGTTTGGGTTGGCAGTGCCAAGCGCAGCATATTTCATGAGGCGGGGGGTGCCAGCCTTTCAAAGCATCCTCATTTGGATGTGTTCACGCTCCCAGAACACGTCAAACATCCAGTGCTGCCAGTAAAGAGGAAGTCCAAATCACCAACATCTATTTGACTGGTAAAGTGTTGAGCGGAATGCCAGTCCCTGCTGCTCTGTGAGTGTGGAATCTGGATGATGTCTGTGTGAGAATGAAAGGGGAGATCAGACGGTTCTGCAGAAAAAAAACTGCTTTTTGGCAGAACGCAGTCCATAAAAACCAAATGATCTCAGAAGCTTTCAGGTTTAAAGACTCACATGGAAAAGTGCATGTTACTTTAATGTACCACAACATCACAAAAAACCTCACAAACCCCAAAACTGCATCAAAGATTCATATTTCCTCAGCTCCATGGAAATACAGGGTTTAAGATTTTACTGGGATTTATTTTAACCCGATCAGATTCAAACTTCAGTGTCTGTACTCCTATTTTAAATTAAAGTACGGTGTCTGTCACAGAAACACAATGAATGCACATGTACCGGGCGACTCACATAAATACTTAAGACACAAGAGAACAACACAAGTCAAAGCACAACAACGACAGTGGAAGCACAACGACAAAAGTGGAAGCACAACGACAAAAGTGGAAGCACAACGGCAAAAGGCAACGACACAACAACAAAAGTAAAACAATAACAACAAAAGTCAACAACACAACAACAAAAGTGGAAGCACAACGACAAAAGTCAACAACACAACAACAAAAGTCAACAACACAACAACAAAAGCCAACAACACAACAACAAAAGCCAACAACACAACAACACAAGTAAAACAACACAACAACAAAAGTCTACAACACAACGACAAAGGTTAACGACACAACAACAAAAGTCAACAACACAACAACAAAACTCAACAACACAGCAACAAAAGTAAAACAATAACAACAAAAGCCAAACGATAACGGCAAAAGCTGATGAACCAGTTCTTGAGGGTCCCACTGAGGTTTCATGTGAGCTCCGGTTTATAGCCTGACTAGAAACCCAGAGATTCTCCTCTTCATGTGGACGGAGAGTCACCAGGCTGAGCCAAAGCCCACGGTAAACAACCACCACCATCATACCAACCAGCTCCCCCTGCAAAGGATGGGCTGGGGGTCAGAGGGTCAGAGGCAAACTTATCCTCCGGCGATAAATGTGCACAAGAAGACCCCAGGCCAAAGTGGTAGGAGCCTGGCCCCGGGCACAGACAGGCGCCCCGCTGGGGGTAGATGTGGTCCCCAACCAAATGCCCCCAGGCCTAAATAAACCTGGGGGCATTTACATCTAGAAACGCCTAAAACAAACATCATCCACAGACGTAAACTCTAGTTTCACCAAAGTTTAGAAATATTCCACATTTACAAATCCAACAAGCTCCGTCCTTGTTTGTTACTGGGAGCCTGTTTGGTGTTTGCAGATTTTTTTCTTGGGTTTCATTAAATATTGTTGTTTTAATTAAATAGGGTTTGTATTTTTCGGCTTTTTAGACATTTCCCTTTTTTTTTTTTTCTT
>NC_050531.1:904136-954766 GCF_002922805.2 Oryzias melastigma | reverse complement strand
TGAATTTGATTAAAGAAAAAAACGAAAACAGCAACAGGAAATCCTCTGTGAGGCTGTTCCACGGTAAAATCCCAGCTCTGAATCCAGGTGTGATGACTTTCACCTGAGAGCTGAGGCTCGGTTAGAAAACACGTAGCTTTAAAGAAACCATTTAGACATTTATCACCACAGCTGCTTCCCAAAAACTGATCTGTCTGAGAATATTTTTACTCTTGTTTCTTTTTCCTCATGTCAGGTTGTTTTCGCTGCTTTGTGTCCTCTCCAGGTTAGTGTGTTACATTTGAGGGAAATTGTTTGTTTTCCTTTTTTTTTTTTTTTTTTTAGACTCTGTTTATGTTTTCATCAGGATCAGTTCTGTCTCACAGCAGAACCTGAGCTGGTATCTAACCAGAGAAAAATGGCAAAGAAAATGAGAAAACCTGTGTTCCTGGCATGACGGTGTTTTGGCTTCAACTGATCTGGAAACAGATTTGCAGCCAAAACTGTAGGTGAACTGGAGGTAAAACAGTAACTAGCAAAATGAGTTTCCTTCCACCTGCCAGCCACTGTTTCCCTAATAAATCATTGAGTAACTCCATGCAGACATGATTGAATCCAGCATTTGTGATGAGGGCAGAACGAGCAGAGCCCTTCTGGATGTTTCTCTCCATTTCCTCCTGATGATTGCTCAGGTCTTTTGTAAATGAAGTCCTCAGAACGTATTCACAAAGCTGCTGATGTTGTTTTAAGTTGGTATTGATATAAAGATATCTTCTTCTAAAGTGTTTACAACAATTTTCCTACACAAGGAGCATTTGATACATGTTCAAAAGCATGTGAAACGGTCATTCCCTAAACCTGACCGAGTCCCTGATTGGTCAGTGTTCACACTGGACAGTCACTACCTCATACTAGGACATAGTGGTGGGCGAAACTGGGAATGTGTGTATCAATCTATACCAAGTAATCACAGGGCAAGTATAGCAAATAAAGATACCAACACTTTATTCTTCAAATGTTGTATTTTAGAATAATTTCAGAAATATACATTGTTTTGTTTATTACATTTATAATTAAAAACAAGACAGCGACTTTTGGCAAATAAAAATGTTAATCAGCTAATTATATCAAACTAAACTGAACATATATCAAGTATAACGTGTATTGATGTTAGCATATTCCAATAACAATAGTAAGAAAACTGTAATCAATGTAAAACTTTAAAAAAGGAAAAAATGTAAATATAAAAGCACAACAAACATATATTTTTCTACTATATATATATGTTGTGTAGTGTGTTGTGTTTGCAGTGTGTGCGTAAGTTTTGATAAAAGAGTTAACTTTGACCTCTAAGTGAGCTTTTGACTCAAGAGTCAAGAATTTTGTATATTTAGCTTATATTTTGAAAATTGTGTTAAATTAGTTAAATGTTTCAGAAAATGTGTTTTAGCATTTGGGAAAAAACTGTAATACAGCCACCACTACTAGTACATATACTCAGAGGGTTGGTGTGAAATGTCAAAGTGTGAATTCTGCTGAATCTTTTTCAGGTTTTTTCTATTCTGAAATGTACGACTTGGTATCATAGAATTCCAGATGTACACAAACTGCAAATATAATTTGTCCTTCATGATTACTATTTCAATGGTCGGTACTTCCGTGAGTTTAAAGTGACGCCATCCATTCGTCGGTACAAAATCTGAGTATCTGATTGGTGAAAGTTCAAGTGGTTTCAATGGCATTTCATGCATGGAGCCTGAAAAAGGACCTAAAACATGATCATGTTTTGGTTTCTCAGTGGATTGTATTAAATAGGACAGTTTACACATGCAGTCATTTTGACACTTGTGTTGTAGTCGATCTGAGTTGAACTGCTAGAAGACAAAATATTCTGTTTACTTTTTTATGTTTTGGTGAATATCCAAATGTTTTGGCAGGAGGCGGTGGATTATACTTTAATACATCTGTGATACACCTGTAAGCTTCAGTGAACCAGAGTGTGTCGGTGTGATGTCAGCATAAATGCCTACAGTACTGCTGGATTCAAACGAAGGCGTTCCTGGTTTCCGGTCAGAAAATAACCGTCCCTCCCCACAGAGAGTTCTGTGGCTGACAGACAGAATTTGACCACTTCTCTAGAAGAACTAATTTTAAATCAAGACGACACAAATAGAAGATGTCATTCACACCAAACCCGTTGATCTGCATCAGTACTGACTGTGATAAAGGTGCAGTCTTCATGACCAGCTCCTCACAGCACCGACGGTTGATACTGTACTGCAGGGTGGGGGTGAGGAGTCTTTATTTCACCGTGGGTGTGCATTACAAACCGCTGCAAAGCCAGCAGCTGACAGTTTTATGGATGGAAGTGAGGGCTCTCTGGAAACCAAGACGAACTAAGGTTTATATCTCCACAGGGGTGACTGCCTGTGTTCCCAAACAATCTCATAGTAAATGTGCACAATGTTTGTCTGTGGATCTTTGGAGAGATCCATATTGCTCTGAGACCAGAATCTAATAGTCTCGCCAAAGATGTGTTTCTTCTGCTCGCCTGCACTTTATTCTGCAGAATATCCTCCTCTATCTGCTGAAGCGGAGCGCTCGTATCTGCCTGTTCTGAGGGATGTTGTGTGTGTGTCAGCGTGACCTCAGCTGGCATGTTGGAGAAGATCATGTTACATCTGACGTGACCGTTCATGCAAACGTATCCGCAAATATTCCCCCTGAAAGAACCAAAGCTCTCAATTATTAAAGCAGCAGAATTGATTTCATGAATTAACAAAGAAAAGTGAGGCTTTAAAAGAAAAGATCCTTTCAGGGGAAGACCTACAGCAGGTGTTTATCCTTCAATCCAGCAGGAGCTGGTGCTGCAAACAGCTCAGACCTGTTTCTGGTCGCTCGCATGACTTAAACCTCGTGGATCATGGCCAAATCTCATGGGTCGTGATTCAAATCTCGTGGTTCATGATTCAAATCTCGTAGGTCGGGACTCAAAGCTCATGGGTCATGGCCAAATCTCGTGGGTCGTGATTCAAATCTCGTGGTTCGTGATTCAAATCTCGTAGGTCGTACTCAAGTCTCGTAGGTCGTGACTCAAATCTCGTGGGTCATGATTCAAATCTCGTAGGTCGTGACTCAAATCTCGTGGTTCGTGATTCAAATCCCATGGGTCATGATTCAAATCTCGTAGGTCGTACTCAAGTCTCGTAGGTCGTGACTCAAATCTCGTGGGTCGTGATTCAAATCTCGTGGGTCGTGATTCAAATCTCGTGGGTCGTGATTCAAATCTCGTAGGTCGTGATCCAAATTTCATGGGTCGTGATTCAAATCTCATGGGTCATGATTCAAATCTCGTAGGTCGTACTCAAGTCTTGTAGGTCGTGATTCAAATCTCGTGGTTCGTGATTCAAATCTCGTAGGTCGTACTCAAGTCTCGTAGGTCGTGATTCAAATCTCGTGGTTCGTGATTCAAATCTCGTGGGTCGTGATTCAAATCTCGTGGGTCATGATTCAAATCTCGTAGGTCGTGATCCAAATCTCATGGTTCGTGATTAAAATCTCATGGGTCATGATTCAAATCTCGTAGGTCGTGATTCAAATCTCGTAGGTCGTGATTCAAATCTCGTCGGTCGTGACTCAAATCTCGTAGGTCGTGACTCAAATCTCGTGGTTCGTGATTCAAATCTCGTGGTTTGTGATTCAAATCTCATAGGTGTTTGTCTGATCCCATGGGTCATGACTAAGTGTTGTATAGATCGCGACCAAATCTCATGTGTTATGACTCAAATCTCGTGGATAACAACTAAAATCTAGTGGGTCAGGACTAAATCTCATGGTCCCCTTTCATTTTTTCATTGTCTAATGGTTGCCCCTCAGGGTCCTCAAGGGTTCACGGTTAATCATAAAGTCAGAAAGCTCTGAAGACGCATTAAAACATGGAAAAACCAGTAAAAAGTGTGTTAAGGATAATCCTGAGAAAAATCCTAAAACATTGGAATAAGACTCCACCTCCTGTTCTTCTTTAGTCTGAGGACACCTCTTCCTGTTTGGATGAAGCACCATAGAGATCCTCAACCTTTAGTTAATACCAGTCTTTTAATTGGCTTCATGTGTAAGTGGGCGTGGCCACAGGTTTTGAAGATTTAAAAAAGTTGATATTTAGACTGTTTTTTCAAAAGAAACTTAAAAAAATTGTAAGTTCTTCAAATATATTTACATAAAGTCCAGAAAAACTGCAGAAGATTTCTGTAAAAGAAAAAACTCAGAAAATGAAACAGATGAAGGGAATCCGATTTTATTGCATAAGTACAGGAAGTGTTCTTAACTCAGACTGAATGCTGTGTGAACTGTCTTTACTTCTGCTAAGTTTGAATTTGAGGAGTTTCACATCAAATCGATATTATAACACTGCCAAATTTCTGAAGAGCAAAGCTGTCGTTGTTTTTAATTAGTGATGAGAAATCTGAGATAAAATAGAAAGTGGATTTTTTTTAGCTCCATCATCAGCTGTGAACAATCTGCTAATGATGGCAGCTGTCATCAGGTGAAACAGAACTTTACTGTTTGCTATCAAAAGCTATTAGCAGGTATATATATGTAAAGGTAAACCTGCTCTTAAGTGTTGATGTGTTGATGCTTCGCGTGTTTCACTTCAGATGGGATCCGTATGGATGTCTAAATAAAAACACGTGGATAACATGAACTCGGAGGATCTTTATGAATATTTAAGTTACAGCAGGAACTGGAACAAAAATATTTAAAACTCACAGAAGTTAGTCTTTTTTAATAAAAGTGTCTTAAAAAGAGGATCCGGCCAAACCGCTCCATCAATATGAAAGTGTTTTTTTGTTGGTTTTAATGTTATTTTCTACAGTGATTGTTTTGAATGTTTGACTGTTATTCCAGATTATTCTAAATATGCTGCATTTAGACTCATTCCACTGAAACAGCTCCATTACAGGTCTCTAGTGATGTGTTCATGGCAGCAGATTAACTGAAATCAGCATTTGATACTGTAGATCACAACATTATGATAGGACGTCTTTGAGATTATTATGGTCTGTCTGGGTCTGTTTTAGTTTGTCTCTTACCTCAGTGGAAGAACTTTTAACATCGCTGTAGGTTCATTAACCTCAAACATGGGAAAAAAAATATATCTCATGGGGTTCCTCAGGGTTCAGTTCTGGGCCCGATTTTAATCATTTTAAATATAATTCCTCTTAGGAAACTAATTAGCGAATGTAGCCACATTTCATGCCAACTTTATTGCTTCCTTGTCTGAAAAAGACCTTAATATTTTGACCAATTTACTGGATTGTTTAATCGTCATGGTTATCTAATAAGCGTTTACACATAAACCCTCAAAAGACCGAGACCATCATTTTTGAACATCCCTTTCACCAAACAACACCTCGGTTCTCTGAGCTTGTCTGTCCAGTCGAGTGTTGGGAAAATTTAGGGCTGTTTGACAAATCTCTATTATTGGACGGACAAACTAGACAAATAAAACTACATATCAGCTGAGGAATGTGGCAGAAGACAAAACCTCTTATAGACCTGGAGATGATCATCCATCACATTTAGATTCACTTTTTACCTGTTTCAACAGAAGCTCTTTAAAACATCTGTAACTTGTTGAAAACTCTGCATTGAGGCTTTTAACTGGAGCCACTAAACCAGCACACAGAACTCCATTACTGTCTCCTTTACATTGGCTCCCAGTTAAATGAAGAATTGATTTTAAAATCTCACCTCTAGTTTTCAGAGCCTTGGATGGACAAACTCCCGAGTACATCACCGACCTTTTAACCCTCTACTCTACAGTCCGGTCTCTGAGCACTTCAAACCAAAATCTATAACAAATTCCAAGAATCTGCTCTAAAACCAGAGGAGAGCTCGTCTTTCAGGCTGTTGCTCCTCGTCTTTGTCAGATCCACTCCAGAGAGTGTTTAGAAGTCAGGTCGAGACGTTTTTATTCAGAAGAGCTTTTAGTTCATCTATTTTTGTCTTTTATTGTGTTTTACTTTGATTTTACTGGCTGTTATTGTGTGTCTGCAGTATGTGTGACTGGCTGTAATTGTGTTTGTGAAGAACTTTGTCATTTTTATCTGGGAAAGACTCAACACTTACTTACTTCAGTGTTTTCAGAACTTGTTTCTCTGCCGTTTCCCTCCGAATCTCAGCTCATCCATCTCTGTCTACAGTGATACAGTCTGTCCTGGAATGAGGGATTATGGTCCGTCGTCTGCACACGTTTTCACCTTATACTAACAGGTGGCAGCATTAGCTCTAAATCCTGTTTTTATTATCAATCTATGAGCAAATAGGAGCTAAATCCTGTAACAGTTGGACCGGCTGACTTTAAACAGGCCGGTTGTGGACAGACTCCAGGATAATTGGTGGCGTTTGGGATGTTCGGTCAGACTAATCGACCACATGAATCCTTCTCTTTCCTGGAATCTGGTTTCTCTGAGGCAGAAGCTTCTCTCAGGACACCATTCATGGTCCTCCAGTGTGAAGGTTAAGGACCTGTTCACCTGACCACCACGTATCATTGACTGTGGTATAACGCAGTGCGACTGTGTGAGAATGCATGTCACGCATTTGCTGCACTCGGCTGGTCGAGTTGGCGTAGTGTGAAAACATTTGGAGCTTAAGGGCCCGCTGGGAGCCCGGCTTCACTCCTCTGGCCTCTCTCCCCTCTTATTTTGAAAGGAGCTGCAGATCTGTGTGAGTCTTTACGAGCACGGAGACACTCACACTCTCAGATTGATTTTTTTCATTGCCAGGTATGACATGAACAGCTGTATCATTGCTGCTATGATGTTTAAACTTAATCTGGTTTCTGACTAAATGAAAACATTCTCCATAACTGTAGGAGCAATAATGATGGTTTTCTTTTTGTCAGATAACATATTTGACAAAACAACAAAGTTTACATCAAATATTTTCTTTAGAGTTTTTTTCTCAATACTGTCTGACTTATCATTAGAATCATGCATCCAAAACCAACATGTTTTCACTCTCCAGAGCAAAATCACATCAAATGCTGCCCTAAACATGACCTGGATTACTGTATTACATTTTTTTGAATGTTGTGAACAATGATGGTGAATCAGTGATAGAAGTGTTAAAAAATCATTCTATTAAATTAACTACAGAACTCTAGTTTCCACTTGGAACCATAATTACTTTTTTATGATTATTACTTTTAGGCTAAAACAAAAACTTACTATAATTTTATGAATATTATTATTTATATTAACCATTACATTCTACCATTATTCTTCAGTCATAAAACGTGTGGAAAGTATGTTTATGATCCCATAATCCTGTAATAATAATAATGACGTGTACATAAAATCATCAATCATGTGTATGTATATATATATATAAATATCAATAGAGAGTGAGGACTGATACTTGATTTTGTTTTTTTAAATCTAATTATTGATCTCCATATGCTATGATAAAGTCTCAACTAGTGTTATGTAATTTATTATTTATTTGTGTCGGTAAAGTATAAATATCTGATTATAAGCTGTAAACCAGATAATGATCATTCATGTAACTGAAATGGTAAGGTAGATCCGGGGTGGGATTATATAAGTTTGTCTTCGTCCACTCCCTTTCAAGTGATCTTTGGATCCCTATTTATCTTATGTTTCTACCTTTTTAAACCTCCATTGGTTGGATTACACATGCATTCTTCTTGCTTTGACTGCTTGAAATAAAACATTTCAAATCGAACTACAAAAGTTGCAATAATGCTAGTGAGAACGCTTTTTGCTGAAAATAAGTAAAGTTTTTGGTAAAACGATTCAATTTACTTTCCTTGCTGAAAATGCAAAAGCTGTTTGCAAAAGGTTAAATTTGCTAAAAGACTAAAAATGTTGTTAAGTACTATGAAAGAGCGCTGAGGTTGACCTAAAGTTCAGAAAAATTTGTTCTAAAATGTTATGGCCGTATTTGACTTTGGTTTTTCATATGCTCTGTGTATTTTTGTCAGAGTGGGACCTCTTTGTGTTTGGTGGATCTTTGTGTCTGTCTTTAGATTTGTTTCAGGTGTGATTCTGGAGCTGTGGCTCCCATTGGTCCGAGCCGAAGGAGGGAGCCTTCAAAAGCAGCATGTGGACCTTCAGTCCAGGAGAAGGGAGCTGGGTCTCCACTGCAGCTCGGTGGTCTTCTCCGCTGGCGGTTTAGTTTGTGTGCACTTTGTAGTTACTTTGGTGTTTTGTTTAGTCCCACTCTGTTCTTTAGTGTTAGTGTGAGTTAATTTAGGTGAAGCTGAAGTGAAGCTCTAAGTTTTCTCCTGTTTCTGTTAGTCCAGGGAGGTTAGTGTTTGTTCGTTTACTTTTCTTTTGCAGGTAAGCTCCCTGGACTGAGTTAGGTGGGATTGTGTTTGTTATTTTGGCCTTGGTTCACCCTGAAGCCTTTTGCTTCACTTTTTAGTTATTGTTTGGTTGTTTTGTCTTGTAAATAAATGTTATATTTATGGAGACATTCTCTTTGTGTCTTTGTTACATATTTTACTTTTCTTTACCTTTATGCTATGACCAAATGGGGTGTAACATAAATTGGGGGCTCGTCCAGGATTTAAACCTGGGACCCCTCACAAATGGAGCTTAACAAATCCCTAATGCGATTTTGAAAAAGTACTTGGTGTGTTGCTTAAATATGAAGAAACTCCAAATTAGCCCCAAAAACCATAGATGTCAAATTAGCCAAAAGAGCCAGCTTACTAGCCTACTAGCTAAACTAGCCTAAATTCCTCGGTAAACTAAATTAGTCAAAAGTTAGCCTGTTGTTAAAAGAGAAGCTCTAAACTAGCCTAAGAAAAACCCAGTAGATGACAAATTAGCTCAAATGTCATCATATTGCTAAAGCTTTTTTTTTTCTCAAAAATCACTAAAAGATTTTATCATGATATATTTAAAGGCTAATCTATTTAAAATTTAGAAATTTGAAGACTTTCTCATTCATTTCCTATGAGGCAAATTTTGCTCAATATTTCAAAAGCTATAAAGTTTATAAATACAAAAAATACGAGCAGTAATGTCCTGAACAATCCAAATGTTCTGAAGATTGCTGAACGTGTGATTGAGTTTTTATGTGCTGAAGTGTATGAAAGGATCAGGAGAATCTCTGTTGTGTGAATGCTGATGAAACAATCACACAATTACTGTCTGAACCGAAGCAGAAGATGTAAAGATCAAAAATAAATGTTGGTTAAACTGAGTTAGATGGTTAAAAAGACAACCAATCAACTGCTGTTCTCAGCTAATTAAAATCATCTCTTACTGTTATCTTTATTTGTTTGGGGAATTTACAGCATAAAAAAACTAAAGACTGGATGAAAAATTAAGACTTTAATTGAGCTCTTTAGTCTTCTGACAGTTTTTTATTGGCTGGATTGAACCAGTTTTTGTTCTTCATGGTTCCGTCTTGGTCTGTTATTAGATCAGATCAGAAATGGTTTATTTCAAGCTATCAAGAAGAAAGTAGTGGGAGGAAACAGATGTATATAATCCCACCCCGGCTCCACCATACTATTTCCTTTACGTGGATTATCATTATCCAGTTTGTAACTTAAGATCAGATATTTATGTATGTTTATGTTTCCAATGACCTTATGAGGACATTGAACTCTTGAACTGTTATTGGAACAAACCCAGTAAGACCACTGTAGAGCTGAAGATTCAATCATGATCTGGATATCCTGTATAGACTCAAAATAATGTGTTCAAATTGATCCCAGAATAGATGTTTTTACAATTGTTTTATTTTTGGACCATTTGACTTTGGAGTGGATTGGAGCTGACTATCTTCTGGAACAAACCCACAGCTGATGAGCTGGACTTGGACTAAAGTTTGTGTCCTGAAGGTAAAGGTTGATCACAGCGTGGCCGCTGTCACTCAGCTGATTCAGGCTCTCCTGCTCGCTTTGTTCGGTCCGTTTCCCAGAAGAGCGTTCAGAAGTTTGACTAGCAAATGACTGTTCAGCCTGACTGCTGTGCTGGAATGGAAGCAGAGAACAATGGAGTCCTTCAGCTGGACCTTCAGCTGACGTCCTCCCTGACAGGACCGGTGGGCACTGGAGGAGTGACTGGCTGTTCTTTTAGGAATTTCAGCCTCAGTGAAGCTTCAGGACACAGTCAGCTTCTCTGGATGAAAGGAAGTAACTAAAGGGTCTCACCATGAGCCTCTGGAGAACATGGAAAAACACCGTCGCAGGTCCATTGGGTTATTGTGTCTTTGGGATTCTTAAAGAAGTCTGTCGGCAGAAAGACTAGAGCATCCTGATGTGACTCTCTTTCTGCCAGAAAACCTCATGTTTAGAAGGAAACTGTTGTATTTAGGCTGAAGTTTTAACATTTCTCAGGTTTGACTGAGTTACTGTTTTTGGAGGACAAAGTATTTATGTACCATAAGTAAATATGGTGACAGATGGACGAACATGTAGATATTTGTTACCTCAAATAAGTGTAGACTAGGAGTCTGCAACCTGTGACTCTTTTATCCCTTTATTGTGGCTCTTTAGATTTAATGAAAAATGCTAACAACTGAATGAATAAGAGATTAGTTTGATCAGTTTTGACATTTCTTTTTAGATTTTTACAGAAATGCTGTTGAAACGTTCTTAAATTGTGTATATTTAATTTATAGTTAGTCTAATAAAAGTCTCTTTTTATTTTGGTAAAATACACTAAAGTGGTTAAAGTTTTGAGCAAATGTGGTTTAAAATGATTACATTTTGTGTTTTCAGTAAAGAGCTCAGATTATTCTAAATGTCTCGAGTTTTTTTTTTTAGACATTTTACTAAAATGTTTATTTTTAGGATTAAAAGGGAAAAAACACGTTTTTAATCTAAGTAAAGCTGCTGCAGCAGGAGGAGCTTTTTCAACACAGTGGGTTTTATTTTGAAAGGAACTAGTGTGTTCAAAGTAGAATAAGTTACAACTGTTATATATAGAAACATAGAGACACTGTTGTAATTCAGTTTTTGTAATATTTAAAAACTACATTTATAAATAAATGCTTAATTGTCACAAAGCTTTAATATTGTGTATTTTTAACTGATAAAATGGGAGTTTGTGGTTCTGGTTTATGAGAAACGAGACTAAATGGCTCTTTGAGCGTTAGAGACACAGCTGTTGACATTGTTGTT
Organism: Oryzias melastigma; assembly: GCF_002922805.2. NCBI lineage: Eukaryota > Metazoa > Chordata > Actinopteri > Beloniformes > Adrianichthyidae > Oryzias > Oryzias melastigma. The sequence continues at coordinate 943,620 of NC_050531.1, read as the reverse complement.
TGGTGTTACAAAGTGAACTTTATTTTCAGATGAAAGTGACGGTTTCATTCAAATGGAGGATGTGTTTGATAAGGGTCATCACCTCACACATGATCGATCTGATCATCCACCTCTGTTATCGCATCACATGATTTTAACGTCACGTTACAAACTCTGAATTCAGATTAAAAGAAATTAGGATCAATCAGTCTGGTTTCAAAATAGTAATTATGTGAATTGATGCTAATCAATATGCAGGGGGCGACCGTACAATGGTGCAGCGGTCAGCCTGACAGTGAGAAGGTCCTGGCTCGAATCCCAGCTGGGATCTTTCTGTGTGGATTTTCCCGGTCTCCTCCAAAAACATGCTTCTTTACTCTAAAGGTGTGAGTGACTGTGGGTGTGATTGTGGCTCTGGACCAGGATGGTGACCCGTCAGCACTGTTTAAGTATAGCAGTGTTATAAGTACAGTAATGGAGCGATGTAACTCATTACTTTTATCCCTGCTGCATACCATTATAGTTACTTAGAATGACTTGGTAAAGTTTAGTGATGTGGTTTAATGCGAGCGCTTCACATCTACGGGTGACAGGAGAAGATGTTGGTAGAAGGATGCTGAGTCTAGAGCTGCAGGAAAGAGGTCTAGATGAAGACCAAAGAGGAGGTTATGGATGCAGAGATGAAGACATGAAGGTAGCTGAAGTTAGAGGATGCAGAAGACAGACGGAGGAAGCTGATTGGCTGTGGTGACCCCTGAAGGAAAAGATCAACGGAAAAGAAAATACTAAAATCAGGATAACTAAAATAAGTTAACACTTAAAACATTTACCTTTAGTTTATTTAAAGTTGATATGAATAATGTTGTTATTTTCTTGTTCCAGTGTCTGTGTGATGATTCTGGTAGAAACAGATTCAAATGTTTTCTCTATTATAAATAAATAACATTGTTTCATTGGTTGAACTACAACCAGAAGTCTTACTTTCATTAAATGAAAAGTCATGTTTTATGTTTACAGTCATGCAGCTCAGGAAAAAGATCACATTTGTTGCTGTATTTGAACAAAGATTTGCTGAGTAACTACGGACTTTTGCAATGCAGTAACTGAGTTACTAACTTGGTTATATTTTGGCCAATGTAACTAGTAACTATAATTACTCTTAAAGTAAGATTACAATACTGCCTGTAGGTACAGCATCAACAGTAGCATCTCGGTAGCAACTCCTCATGTACTGATGATTGGTTAAGGACCGTTCTGAGTCACCTTTTGTACGTCTTGGGTGACCCGACTCGTCATTTTTTGACTTGCTGGTTAAAATCAAGGGTCCACAACCCGCGGTACCAGATACGGTACCAGATGCAGTACCACACGCAAACTGGACCTCGGGATGCAGCCGGTACCGGTGCCTTAACCCAGAACTGGTATCCTAACCTTAACCCAGCACCGGACATGGTACCAGATACGGTACTGGATGTGAACCTGGCCCGGACACGAACCGGTACCAGGTGTTTGTTTTTTAGCTGTTTGTTTTTATGCTATTGTTGTGTTTTTAAGCTTTTATGTACTGTGAGGCGACCTTGAGTGCCAAGAAAGGCGCCATATAAATAAAATGTATTATTATTATTATCATCACTGGGTTCGGGCACCGGTATTGGTTTAGGGTACCAGTGTGCTCCGCGTCCCACAACTGGACCGGTTCTGGTTTGGGGACTCCTGATTTACCAGGAACAAGCAGCACTGTAACAAACCTCGATTTTCCATGCGGAGGGTCCAGAGTTGGGATGAGAATGTGTTGGAGGTCCAGTTTTGAAGAAACTTAAGTTTGAACAGACTGGAATAGTTCAGAATTAACTCCAGGATTAGTTTCTTACATTAGTTGAAATGTTCCCTAAACAAAGCGGTTGAATGGAACGTGGGCCGTCCTGTTTCTGTGCCAGAAATGCAGATGAACATCAGGACTCCAGTTTGGTTTCCATGATCTCCTGGTGGGTAAATTTCTTCTTTTGTCCATTTTTGAGGTTTCCCTTGAACAGACGTCTCGTCGGCGATCTGAGCTCACGTTTGTGGGCGTTCCTCCGTCTCTCCTGGGACGCCTTCGGGATGTTGGGACCGTCACCTCTGCCTCTTTAACCAGCTCCGTCTTCAGAGCCAGTTCTGCAGAGTTGTGACTACAAAGCGGTGATTGCTCTTTGTCATGAGCTTCGCCGTGGCTGCTTTCAACTGTCTGCTGGTGACTTTCTTTTTCTATCGCTTGACAACAAAAGACATAATTGCCCTCATTCAGAAAGGGTGACAGCTCTCCTGACATGAGATGGAAATGTGAACAAAACTCAGTTGTAACACAATTAGTTGACTTTTGTGTCGACTCTTCTCACTCCGCTGTCGCCAGGACTAACGCTGCTGCTGTTTGGGTTTTTGTTTTTTGTCTCTGGCACAATAACAATCAGCTGCTCTGGTTTTATTCAATACAATTAATTAAGTTATAAATCATGTAAGATAATTATTTTCTAGAGAAATAAATCATTCTGTTTGACTGGGAGGCTTTTGCTGAGCATCTGAAACACAAAAATGTGTTTTTTGTTGGAATGTAACATGAAAGTCTTGAGATTAGAATAATCCAGCCCAGACTAATGTGAAACAGGCTGAACTTCTGGACTGAAACCAGTTCACACCAGCAGAAGAGTTTGATTCTTTGAGGCTCAGGATCCTGTCATGAGGCTGAGAACTGAAGCTTTGTCCTTTCATGGCAGATACTCCGGATTTAGTTTGTTTGTTTCTGCCTGAGATCAAGTGTTTTCCACGTGTCTGCCGACTGGATTACTTGTGACTCGGGTCTGAGCAGTGAGACTGGGATCCCCGTGAACAAAGCCTCCCAGAGGAAAAGACTTTCTTCTTTCTTTTTTAATCTTCTCTGACTTTTGGAGTCTTTTTAAATTCAAGTTCTTGGAAGAGGCATTAAAAGTTTGCCGTCTCCCTTCTCCACTCTATCTCTGCGGCTCCCCCCCGCTGTGCTCTTGAACACTGGCGTCCGTCTCGGCGGCGCGGCGGCTCTGATGGTCACAACAAGGCAGATCGCTCCGAGTCAATAAGACCTCGACTCAGATTTAAGACACCGGGCTTTTGGGGAAGAAAGGAAGAAGTCGGCAGCTGCAGCACAAACACTTGAAACAGATTTTCACTGCACTGCCAAGAATGAAATCGATGTCTACTGAAGGGAAAGATGGTAAACGGATGTTTGCAGGGATGATTAAAGTGGTGGGAGGTGTTAATGCGAGGGAGAACGCGTGCTTACCTTCTAGCTCTGTTTAAGGCAGAAACAGACTGAACCAGATCAATGCCTCTAATTTCCCTAACAGGAGGCGGACGATCAGACCTGTCATGGTTCGACTCNNGGGGGGGGGGGGGAGAAACCTTCTGTACCTTCACTGGAGCTTCTACGTTTTATACAAGAGAGTAACAAAGGGTCGACCACGGCTGTCATTTTAGGAAGCTGAAACACAAAAACACAACCTGAGAATTTTTCAGGAGTAAATCTGTTTCTGTTTGAGATGAACTCCTCATTAATTTATCAAATTAATGTTTCAGAAATCAAGAAAAAAACATGAATAAATTCTATGGATTATTGACAACACAAGAAGTTTCAAACCCTGAAGAATCAGGATGTAATCTCATTTCCAACCAATGATCAGGAAGAGAACGATTCTGGATTTAACCAAAATATACGAGGAATTAAAACAGAAAAAGTTGTGAGAAATCAAGGAAAGATGTTAAAGAGTTTATTTCTTTAAGTCAAAACATAAAGAATAAAAGATTCATTACAAAAATATGTTTTTGTTGTTTTTTTAATGAATCTGTAAATGATTTAAACATAGAAAACTGTTCCACTGAAATATATTGTGAATACTACAGACAAAAGCAAACATAACTGAAAATACAATCTAAATAAACATTACTAAAAGTAGAATGAATAAAATCCAAGAAATGTAAGTAAACAAATAAAAATCTAATTACTTAATAACAGTTTGGATTTCAATAAGCTATATTATGTAATAATGTCATTTCAATTTAAATACAATTTCCTAAAGTAGAATAGTCAGATTTAGCCTTATTTTTATGGCAATATTAGAACATTTTAACCAACATTTACTTGAGAACTTGAGTGAAAAATAATCGACTCCTTTAAGTAAAATTTACTTATATTCTTTCCTGTAATATTTACTAAGGACTTCTGAGTGGAAATTGTTCCAGAAGTAAATGTCACTCCATTTTGTTCTCAGTGTACTAGAGTTTGATTTCATCATATAAAGCAGAAGTCTGCAATCATCTTTTATCCCTTTATTGTGGCTCTTTAGCTTTAATGAAAAATGCTAACGATTGAATAAATAATAGATTGGTTTGTTAAGTTTTGTCTTTTCTGTTTAATATGTCAAACAACTAAACAAAAAATATGAATTCACTGTCAGAGATTCTGAAGAAATGTTCTTTAAATTTGAATTTTTAATTCATAGTCGGTTTTATTTTTGGTAAATTGCACTGAAGTGGTTAAAGTTTTGAACAAATGCAGTTTGAAATGATTGAAAATGATTTAGAATTGTGTTTTTTTTCCTCACATCTTAGAGAATGACAATAAAAACTCTGTTTATTGTGAAAGTTTTGGGTTTTTGTTTTGATAAATAGATTCTGCTAAATAGTTGTTTATATCTGAGAGTAAAAAAGAAATAATGATGGTTGCAAACCAACATCCTAATGATAAAAACATCATATTTGACTGTTTTGCATTTGTAACATAAGAAAATCTGCTGCAGCAGGACGACCATTTACATGTTTGGAGACATGAGTAACAATCACATCTTCACATCTTCATACGCCGGTCATGCTGGAGCTCCATCACTGCTGCTCTGGATGAGCCTCAGGTCTGGAGGGATCCTGTGTCTGCAGGAGCAGAAATCTCCGTTTATTCTGGAGTCCCTAAACAGAGATAACACCTAAATATACCAGCTGCCAAAAGAGATGGATGGGAACTGCTCAATATTCTGAGAGATCCCATCTTCTAACCAGCAGCAGAAGAAGATATAGATCCAGACCTTTAAATACCGAGCTGGGGTTCAGGGAGTTCCAAAGGCAATAAAGCCTCTGCTCATCTGCTCGGGCTGCACATTCAGAACCGGCTAAAGTCTGATCCCTGGACGAGTGTCTGTCTGCCAACACTGGGTTTGTATTAACACGGTGAATCTTAACATGACGTCTGTGTTTCTGCGTTTACTAACATAACGAGATAAATAAAATAAGTCTGAGTTTTCTCTAAGAATGTTGTCGGGTCATTTTGGTTCCAAATGTTCCGTAACATTAGAGTCCAAAGTTGACTTGTTTCACGTTCCTGTCATAGAATCTGGATCATAGAATCTGGATCATAAAATCTGGATCATAGAATCTGGATCATAGAATCTCGGATCATAGAATCTGGATCATAGAATCTCGGATCATAGAATCTCGGATCATAGAATCTGGATCATAGAATCTGGATCATAGAATCTGGATCATAGAATCTGGATCATAGAATCTCGGATCATAGAATCTCGGATCATCTTCTGATCTGTTTCCAAAGCGTTCCCAGTGGTTATCAAATGATGCTGCTTTTAGACAAAATGAAAAAAAAACTGTTGTTTTCTATGACTTAGTTTCTGCAGAGCAGCAGAAGTTCCCCTCTGAGTTGTGGGCGGGACTATTGAGAGATCAAAGCAGGGCGCTTGAGGCCCCGCCCAGCAGATTTCTCATGAAATAAGTCTGATATTTGTCTGCTCCTGATTCAGTCTTGACGTTTCCTCCACAAGTGATGAATCAGGACATGAACTCATGACCTGCAGAGCGTCCCGGCTCCATTTCTGAACTCAGACTCCACGTGGAACTAGGAAATACATCGTATTTTCAGTGTATTTTAGTGGTAAAGGAGTGCTAAGTACGATCTAATTTTCTAAAAATCCGTTTGTGGTCAGGGAGATGTTTATTTGTTTGTCTGTGAGTGGTGTACATCCTGATTAGAGGCGCAGAAACACATTTCAGTCCTGGAGGTTTTCCATCATTTGCTGTGATTTCGGTGATTTACAGCAATTACATGTCTTGTTGCACACAGTCAGAGCCAACATTACATTTTAAAATATTCATCACTAATCAAAATAATTCAGAATGAGATGGAAACAAAGGCCTTTTAGACGCATCCAGATAAATGCTGCTTTTATCCTGAAAACCTGCAGCTATAGAGTGACGGCGTCAGAGAGCTGGCGTGAATGGAGACGTTTGGAGGATCGGAGCCTGCAGCCACACAAGAATGAAACAAACCGAGAGGAGACCTCTTGATTTAACCAAGTGTAAACACAGCAGCTTGTGGCGTCTGTGTTTTGGCTGGAGATGACATCTATCAGTTGGAGATGAATTAATAGAAGCGTCCCACAGAACGACTGCACTCATTTGGAGCCGTCCCGCTGAGTTGACGGCGCCGCACTCGCACAAACATCCACACAAACACAAGCTCAGTCACACGAGTCACACGAGTCACGAGTCCTGGGGCTAAGAAGCTTTCTGATTTACTTTGTAATCTCAGCTGTAAGTCCCCCCGTGACTGTCGGCGTGCACCGATGAGGCCATAGAAGAGGATGGAGGGGTGGAAATGTAATTATTTTGTTTGGAGGTAATTAGCAGTGCAGCTCCTACCTCAGGAAGAGGAGTTTGTCTGCCAATTATCTGGAGTGGAGCGGTGTTTGTGAGCGCGGCTAACACCACCAATTACACCTGATAGGCTCCAAAACTGCCACTGTTACCCTACAGGGCAAACGAATGCAACCTCCCGCCGACTTCAACCATTATGTGTCTTATATTTATCAGATAAAAAGGTTATTTATTGTGGACAGTAATTATGCCAAATACCAATCATGTTCTCCGAAACAGCGCCGACGGAAGGAGGTTAATGACTGTTTGAAGGAAAGGAACATTTTGTTTCCTATTAGGAGCGCCGGCCGCTCCTCTGGAAGGAACATTGTGGAGGGAAGTGTGATTCAGAGACTGGCTGGAGCATAATGCGCCTCAGCTGTGTGCTGCACACTGAGAAGAGGAAAAGAAAATGGCTTTCATTAAATTACACTGAATTTTATACATCAGCCATGACAAGCTCTCAGAGGGGCCGGCCATAATATGGAAGTGCACCATCTCCCACACTATGAGCAACAAAATTAAATATTGCATTCATTTTTCTGCAAATGCACACCTTATGTAAAAGAATTTTCAATAAAAGACTTAGAAGAAGGACAAGACAGACCCAGAGTTCTGATGCTGAACATCGTGACCATGAGGCCTCCTCCTCCCATGATCCATAGGGGGGTTGAGGCGGGTTTGGGGTGTCTGGGTCCATGGAGGCTCATAGATTGGAGCATCTCAACAGGTGTGTCTAACATCTCTGCTGAGGAGATCTGAATCCATGCATGAGTCAACGGTTCACAGATCGAATCATGATTCTGAGGTTTTACTCGAACATGTTTGTGTTTTACTGAATGTTTGACAATTAATGATTAATAAATCATCATCATTTATTAAGATCAGAATTAACAAAACTGATAAAACACAGATTTAGAAATGTGTTTGATACTTTAAAGAAGTTTATTTTTTAGTCAACTTCCTGGTTAAATTCAGGAACATAAACAACAGAAACATCACTTTTGTGTTGAGTCATTTTTACAACTAATCTTTAAATCTTTTCCACAGTTTTTCCATCCTTAAAGTTTCAGAACAATAAATACATCATACAAGTGAAATATTGGATCAAATGAAAGTTTGGTCATTCGTTACATTTAAAAAGATTAGTTTTCATCAACTTAAAATTTTAATTTGATTAAACAAAAGTTTTTTAAAGTGAAACATTTAAAGAGGTTTTGTTAATTGATCCAATTTTTCCCAGTTTACAGTGTACACTCTATTATTTCTATGAAGATTACTAATCAACAATCTTGTACGCCGTGAATATTCATATTATCAGGAACAGATCACGAGTATCCGAGTACTGCAGTTCTCTTCAGGCTCGTACAGCCACCTCAAGGGATGTCATGCAATGTACTATTGTCTGTGGTATTGTGAAGTATTCATAAGAATAATGGAAGTTACTCACAATTATAAGATACAGGTTATACTGTCATACGGCGTCCTCTAGTCCAGGTTCTGTAACCTGCACCTGCAGAGCCGCTGGTGGCTCTTTACCTGCACAGAGTGGCTCTCAGTCTAAAGAAAAATACAATAATATATATATATATATTTCATGTAAGAGTTACTAAATTATCATTTATTGAATTCAGATTAGTTCGGTTAATACATTTATGGCTGAGGTGCAGCTCAAAGATGAACTCTGGAAAGGGTTTTCCATCCCTGCTGACTTGAAGACGTCTCATTCGCTCACCGATTTCAAATACGAAGCAAAACTTTGGTAAAAAGTTTGATCCTTTGAGTATAATCACATACTATCTTATGCTGTCCAGAGCTGCACTGTTATGATCCGGTCTGACACAAGCTGTCTTTTATTTTGAAAGGAAATCATACGAGTTTCTGTCAAACGTAAAAAATAATTTAACATTTTGGGAAATGCTAGTTTCTCTTTCTATTTCTTTTTATATTCATGCCAGATAAGAAGCATAATTCATATTTATTATTAAATGATAATGAATGCACAGCAGAATCAAAATAAGACTTTGATCAAAGAAAACAAACATAAATGACTCTTTTACGGTGAAAGGTCGCAGAGCTCTGCTGGTGTGAGTACTGAGTCTTACTGACTGAGTGCTGCATGCACGGGGCGTGCACGTGATCCAGAAGTGCCTGTAGGACACTATGGTTGTTTCATTTCCTCATTTCTAACACCTATAGCTCTATAAAAGGATCCTAGTTCAGGATTTGGGGAGGTTAGTGAAGCGTCTCACTTACTCCTCCCTCACTGACCCTCATGTTGTAGAAGCTTTTACTACGACCTGTTGCCCGCAGCATGCCCATAGATAAACATGAACATTTTCTCTGCGGTTCACTGAGTGGTCTATGATCTTGGTATTTCATACGGGTCACCTGCACAGGTGTTCACCTGCAGATCCACCCATAAGGACAGCTGGGATGGAAGCACACGCTGCACCGTGAGAGTGGAAGAGCTTAATAACCAGCGATACGACAAAGACCAGATGTTCAGCTCCTAATTTGATGATCAAACTGCCAATACACATGCAGGCTGTTCAGGAGAACCGGATTAAAGTGCATGAACTCCTCATCACTGGTCTGGTGGCTGCAGCTCCTGCAGAGCCGTCACAGGTCAGATGCAGCGTCGTCTCTCACGGTCAGATTTCTGGTTTTTACATTCGGCAGACGAACCCCTCCAGGGCGTGACGGGCCATCCTGATTGGTGGAGACTGCAGAGGAACAAATATAATGTGTCCTCACACACTTTCCACACTTAGATAAAAACCTTCAGCTCTGACCGGATCCTCTTTAATTGCACTTCAAAGCGTTTGAGGACGCGGGTTGCAGCTCACAATCCACGGATGAGACAAAAATGTGGTTTCACAGCCGCTTGTCTCCAACATCACGACAGGCTGCAGGAGCTTCAAACGGTCTGCACAAACCAGCCTGTGGACAGGCTGTAAAACAGCCAGAAAATCTCCATTACACTGAAACTTCTGCAGAAATGAGGCCAGACAGAGCTATGCCGGAGCTTTACGAGTCCGTTTCTCCGTGTTAAAGAGACATCCTTCCTCAACGTCAGGAATGCCATTCATCCCCGTCCGAGTTCGCTGCTTAACATAAAGTACTCATAACTGCAGAGGCTGAGCAGGATTCATGGAGGCGGCGCGTTTATCGGGCAGGATTCATCACCTGCCACCTCCGGATCACTTATCTGGGTGAAAGTGTTCCTGCTCGGTGTGAACTCAGCTTTTTTAATTTACACCGACTCGGGTGTCATGTTTCAGAAGAGAAATGTTACCCATAATGCTCGGGGGTAGTAAATCTACAGGGTTTCTGTGAGCACAGACGTTTCAGGGACCATAAAGTCCAACAGAGTTCAAAGGGGAAGCTGTGTGGCTGCAGCGCGACCGATGTGATGACCCTTAACACCACAGAGAAAGAAAAGATTACGGTATGTCCTGCAGCAGCAGCAGCAGCAGCAGCAGCAGCAGCAGCAGCAGCAGCTTGTTCTTCAGACCAGATTGTTCTTCCTTACTGCGCCTCTGAGAGACAATCCGACCCCCCAAAACTCCCCACATTTGTACACACTTAGTACCCGACAAAATTGAGTGTTGGGCAAAATGAACCCAAAAACCAGAGCAGATGAGTCGGGAATATCCAAAGGGAGTTTTGAAGCTATTATGGGATGGCCACGGGACCTTCACCTCCTATAGTTTGGCTGCCTTTCTGTGGCAAAAGGAAATTTTCACACAATATGGAAAAAGAAAACTTTAGTTTGTTTGACAAAAGTTCTGCAACTAAAGTTTGTTGAACTTTGACCTAAAAAAATCCAGAATTTCCCTAAAAAAATCCACTTTTATAGCTTTTAAAAATCTAAATTCCTTATATTAAGAAACTTTAATCTATAATTTCCTGCAGTAACTCCAGGAGCATCAATGACTAACAAACGGTAAAAAACGTTAGAAATAAAGTTTGTAGATTTTGAAAGGTGAAATTGCAAACATGGCGTTCTCTAGTTGTTCTCAGATTTTTTTTACCAGAATATTTAGAAAATGTAATGCATGAATCTCTGGCTCAAGCTGAAGAAAACTATATGACCATATTAGAAATGTGGGCGTGGGAATGCCATAATCTGAATTTGGAAGCTGAAAAGGCTGAGACTGATGGCTAAAATATTAGCTAAATGCCAAATGAGCCTAAATAACTAGAAAAAATAAACTAAAAAATAGGTTAATCAAAACAGCTAGCATGTAGCTGAAATATCAGCTAAACTCTAGCCTAAAAAAATCTTATTAAATGCTTAAATAGTCCAAAAGGTCAGCAGAATGCCCATTTCTCAAACTGTAACTTTCTAACATAATTATAAATAATAAAAAGGCAGGAAAATTATTCCAGAATGAATCAACTTTAACCTTAAATAACTTTCAATATTTTATTTTCCATGAAAACATATTTTATAAAAATTATACAAGTGAGAAATGAGCTCAAGATAACATCGGGTCAATAATAAGAATAAAATAAAATGATCTGGAGGGCCGGATAGGGCTGCACGGAGGGCCGGATCTGGCCCCTGGGCCTTGACTTTGACACTAGCATCATCTCTGGGTTTGGAGAAAACAGTTTTTCAGCTTAACATCTGGCGGTTCACATGCTTTATGCAGCCTGTCCTACTTCCAAAGCGTTCCTGGATGCCAAAAATAACCTCCACACATCCAGAAGGAAGACCTTCCCGCTCAGAACGACTATGTTCAGCTGCTTGGCTGTGGAAAACCCCCATTAAGGAGTCCTCCGCCTGTTCTCCAGAATCAGCGTGGCATCGTTCTCCTCCAGGATGAAGTGTTGCGGCTGTCGGACCAAAATGCACTTCGGTGGAGCAAACGGGAACATTTGGTGACGTGGAGAAATCTCTGCGTAAGATCAGGAAAATGCTGCAGAAGCAGCTGCTGCTGTTTTTCTCGGCTGGGAAAACAAAGAACCTGCAGTGAAAAGCGTCTCTGAATCAAATGCAGATGTAGATTAATTATTCTGCCTTCTCTGACAGCTCTTCCAAGAACGAGGAGCTGCAGAGCGTGGCGAGAAAATGAATATTTACAGCTCAGTGTGAGAGAAAATGATGTTAAAACTGCTGTTTTGGATGCATTGTTTTTAACTCCACTGAAGTTTACCTTTCATCTGTGTCACTCCTCTGGAAGTAACAGCAGCTGACAGGTGTTGACTGTTGACTGAGGAGGAAAGCTGCAGCAGAGTCGGCCTCATCTGAAACCCTGAATAGAAACGCTGATGAAAATAATGATTGTGGAATATTACCCAGCCTTCTGTCCTGCATTATTCATCCGCTGAAGGCGGCGTCCGGTCCGTTGAACCCTCTCTCACCGTCGGTTTGATTCAGAGCTGCTCTTCAGGAAAACAAGGCCAAACACTGCGCCGCTTCGGGGGTAACCTTGACGTAACATATTGCAAACCCCCCCGCCGCCCCCCCAGCCTGGCGCATGTCACCGCATCTTTGCACAAAGTTCCTGCATGCATCAGAACGGCGCCCACCAGATGCCCCGTCTCCCAGCATATGTCCAAGGTCATAAATCCAGATTACCTACTTCTTGTGTCGCTTCTTGTGCCATCTGGAGTGATTTAAGCAGCGGGCGGCTCTTCTTTCAACACCACCTCCCTCACAGACGGGACACCTGCTCCGGAGCGGCTTGGCTGCGACTCCACCCAATTAAAGCAAGACTTAATCACCATTAGGGCTCTCATATTTTTCTGGGAATGTTTTTCCGACTGGTTTTACCTGGAATGTGAAGGATTATTTCGGATTTTCTGGGATACATTTTGTGTTTTCTTTAGAATATAATGAGGGAAAACAGGCAGAGAAGTTCACCAGAGGTGAATCCGTATAGAGCCTTCCATCTGTCCGTTAGGAGCCTGCAGGACTGAAACAATATCATCAGTTTTTATTTCTGTTCATCTCTTTAAAGCTGAAATACTATAAACTACAGATGTTGCTAAAACTCTTTTCTACAGATGGTGAGTTCATCTGAGTCCATCTGTTAGAAGACGAGTCTTCTTCTCCACCGTGAACTTTCCTCTCATTTCTTATTCTTAACTTTCCAAACTTCTTCCTTAAATTTTGAATATATAGTATTATGTTGAACAGGCTCTTTCAGTCTTAAACCACTTTTACTGAAAGTTTTTCTTCTTTTGTTGTTCATGAAACTTTTTCCATTTTTTTAGTAAACTCCAGTTTTTATACATTTCATGGTAAAGTGAATTTTAAGGCTTTATGTTGGTTTTCTATAAGGTCAGGATGCTAATATAACAATAGAACACAGTTTAGTGAAAAGTATTATTCATTTTATCATAGATTTGTTTTTAATTGATTGTTTTTTCTGAAAGTATTTCATCAGATTTACATTTGACTTTGAGAAACAGGGAATAAGTTTTGTCTGGATGTCACTTTTTTTTCTAACTTAATTATTTTCTTACCAAAAACATGAAATAAACACAAAAAACTTCTGAAGTCTTAAAGTTATGGAGACGTCAGCTGTCAGGATTAAAAGAATGAATATTTTCACAATCACTATTCCTCCATAACACTTAACTGATGTGTTTGACTGCATATGGGAAGTGGACACAGTGGCTCCTCCCCCTTGGTATTCCAAACAGGAAGTGGCTCCAAAGTCAAAATCCCATAGACTGCAATGTGGAAACAAACAGCTGCTACTCTGTTGGTCAGTCTGAGCATTCTTCAACTGATACTTTTATATTAACATCTTCTTGGTAATCCTATTTTTTCAGGATTTTTTTATGACCAATCAGATGCCTAAATAAAAGTGGGTGGAGCCTGCAGGCCCCTCGTCTAACGTTCAAAAAATTTGACAGATTTCGTGAAGCCTCCTTTCAAGTGGTGGGGGTGTGGTCGTGCAACAAGCTCACTCCTGATTGGTGAGAGTGGTTGCCATGGAAACTCTGAGCAACTCAGACCAATCACGGCTTACTGAAGACATTTCGCTCCAACTAGGCGGCATCCATATCGTGAAAATATGGCGCCTGAATCGACTTAATGGATAGACAACGATCAGGTGATTCTCTGAAATCGGGTCACTTTAGTGTCCCACAGGTTCACCTCAATGTTTTACACATAAATGAAGAATTCTAAAGCATTTAAAACAAGAAATGAAAAGATCCACGTGTCTTTATAGATCACAAAATAGTTTTTAAAATAATGTTTTCATGGGCCGCTGTGGTGTAGAGGTCAGCCAAATGAGCATGTCTTCACCAACCAGTAACAAAACTAATAAAAATAGCCATCGAGTTCTGCTAGCATGATCATTTGCCTGTTTACTTTCACCTAAATAAATATATATATATGAGAAAACTTATGAAATGTCACCATTTAATCATCAGTTTTGTTCAACTCTGTAACAGACGATCAATCCCCCACTTTTAAAAAATAATGGTTCAGTCCAACTTCTTCAGCAACCAGGAAGTGACATCACCGAATGTTTTCCAGCTCATACTCCAAAGACATTTAACCTGTTACATTGTAGACATGATATTTACTCTTGTTTGGGGAAAAGTAAACAATTGTTTTGAAAAATAAATGAATTTCTTGTTTTCCTCGTGCCGTATGTATCTCCATATCCTGGCTAATGTAGACACACGACAACCTTTAGCTCAGAAGTTCAACCCTGTAACTAAACCCACTGATACGGGTGGAATCATTGTAACAGGGTTGAAGGTTGGACTTCTCTTAAAACCACTTTTTCTCCGTTATTTCATGTTCAATATGTTCTCAGAACAGATGACTAAATCCAGTCCAGAACGGCTAAGAGTTCAGGGCGAGCAGAGGTCTAGAAGAGTCAGATTGTCCCGTTACAGGATCGAATTTAATACGACCTCGTGACATTTCTAATCATTTTGGGGATCTCATGTGTAAGGTGGGAAAACATATTTTCTCAGAGGTTCAAATAGTCGTTCATTTGATGCAATGTTGAAAAGGATTTTTCTTTGGTAAGATTTTCAGTAACCTGAGAACCTAAAGTGCACCGAATGCAGAGAATGACCCCATCATCATTTCTGATCCGAGCTGTAATCAAGGATGAACAAATACTCCTTAACTAAAACTGTGAATTCACATCCCAGTCAGAGAAACCGGAGCCAGAGGCGGTGGTTTAAAATAGTTTGGAGTTACTCATTATGATACACTCAAGAACATTTGAGGTCTTTATCCACAGAAACAGATTCTGTGAGCCAGACGACTAAACCTCAATGACAACAAGTCTGACAGTGATCATTACTTCTGGATTCTCCACAGGGAAGACTGCAGGTTTCTGACTCTTTTCTTCTAACATGATCTCAGAGATTGACGGATCGTCAAACCCGATCCAGAATCATGTGAACTTTCAGAAGGAAATGTTTTGTCAGATTCTCCCACACCTTTGTTTGCTGCTCGTGTCATTCTGTGTTCGGGTTCGTAGATTCTTGTAGGAGTCTTCAGAAAACATCTGAACAAGTTTCTGCATATTTTCCCTCCAACATCGTATCCATTACATTTTCTATTAGCATAAGAGTAAATTATCCGGGGAATCTTTGGATCATGTAAACAAACAACTGAAAATAACCTCAAACACGCGCCTGACCCATTTCAGAAACTTTGCTGAGTGAGATCAGCACTTCTGCGAGGAAGAATTCGGCGGTTCTTTTGTTCCACGTCCTGCAGCGTTCACTGGTGGGACGAACTGCAGGTCCAGACGTCTGAAAGTATTAAACCAGACCATGTGACCCCGACCAGGCGAGGGAATCTTTTGTGTGCCGAGGATCACTGAGGATGTGGCCTTTTCCACAGAAGCACACGGGGAGAGCAAATGACACCTGAGTGACCCCCAGACCGCTGATGGAGCGCCCCCCCCTCACAAACCGGACAGGCTCATTGTCCAGCTGTCTTATCTGCTCAGCGCCATTCCTCCTGACGACCACGGCGGACTGAGCCGACGGAAAACTGAAGAGCAGGAAAGCCCTGAGGAGGGTTTTGAATGCATGAGGGGAAATCAGAGGAGCTCGGTCTAAAAGGTGTCCAGAGGATTCTAAAGGATCCGTGGAGATTCAAAGTTAGCTAATGAACATCCTTGGGATTGATGAAAGATGCTTCACTGATGAGGATGAAGAGGGCCTTCAGACGGATCCATTCTGTGAGACATGCAGGAGCAATGAAACGTTTTTGGTTTGGGTTTGTGTTCGAGGCCTTTTCGTGTCCTTAAATCAAACACTTTCACGACTGATAATGGCTTACTAGTGGTCAGGTTTGACGAGGACAACCTTCTGATCGGCACAGGACCAATTGTAAAGCAGATTTTCTTTCAAAAACTGTTTTTATTTGGATGATCATGAAATTATGATGAAAATCCAGCTGGTTCTACCTGAGAAACGTCTCAGGATAACCTTTTTACCGCCGTTCATCTGCCATCATTGGAGATATTCGATGAAGAACAGCCTGGAAAAGCATGACCAACAGGATTTACAAACTTTAAATTATGTCGGTGTTTTCCTCAAAACTCTGATTCCAGCGGCAGGTTGCTGCTGCCGGAGCGCGGCTCTCCATCACGGCCGGACCACACTCTGCCTTTGTGTCCGGAATGAGAACTCCATTGCACATTATCCCGCATAATGAGATTAGAGATTAAGATGTTGCTCCTCCCAAAGCGCGGGCTGCACGAGTGCATTGGAGTGACTCGGCTAAGCCTTATCCCGCCGTTGTTTGGGCTGAGAGTGACGGAGCGCTGAAGGATTCCTTTAATTTAACAGAGATGAGTGAAGCCGGGACGCGTCCAGAGGTTTTAATGCAGTGTTGTTTCACTGTGGTAAATGTCTCAGCGCGAAAGGGGGCGGGGTCTAATTAAAACTCCCAGAGCTCCTTTTTCTGTCATCTCACTTTTTGTGCATTGATTAAACCAAAAACGATGTATTAGGATGAGGCAGCAAGAGCAGCTGAGCAGTCGACTGAAAGCAGTTTTTTGTTTTATTTGCTAACATTTTAGTTTTATGAACAATGCACTTCCAGAAAACGTTCACTCGTGCACTCATGAAGTCCAGGAAGTTTTTTGTTTGTCCTTTTATGTTTACTAGCAGTAAAAGCTTCATGATGGACTGTCCTACTGGTGCGTGGGTTTGTCATGGTGTGTTGGTAAAGATGTTGGTGTAGCTCATGGAGCAGCAGCTGCAGGCCCAGAAGGCCACAATCCTGCATGTCTCCCAGCATACCTGCTCTGGTACGTCTGTCTGGACACACCTGAGCCCGGTTTTTAATGAAAATTCACTTTAAAGTGACAAAACATAAAATCAGGGCTGGGAATCGATAAAAAACAATAAAATAAAATAATAAATTAATTAAAAAATTAATTGCAAACCTGGTAAAAAATGAATCTCAATTAATTGCGACACTTTTTTTCCCAGTATTTACTGACTACTTATTATCCGTGAATAATCTCAAAATAAAAACACAGATAAAACTCAAACATTAGAACATTTATTTATAATTATGGTTGTCAATCAATTTTAAAAAAATATCAGATTAATCACAGTTTTAAGTTGTGATTGATCACTTTTGAACAAAAACAGGCCAGAGGGGATTTTTCCCTTCGTTTCTACTGTCTGAACTGTTTAAATGTAACCCAGGAGTGTAAAACACATCAGCATTAAGATAAGCAGAACTCTAAAGACTTTTATGTCTGCAGTTTATGTACAGCCCGAAGAAACAAACCTGCAGACCTGGAAAAATAATAATAAAGTTGCGTTTACTGATCTATGCTGTAGCGCAGGCCGGTTAAAACGATGTTTCCCTTCATTATCTGCTAAGAGAGGAACGTTCTCTGAACTAAGGATTTATTTAAAATATCCACAAATAGTCCACTTCATGTGAAAAAGCAATCTAAACCAAAAAAATAACATGAATAAAGTACTAAAAACCAACTGTATTTCTTTAGTAAATAAGTGGGATAAATACCCGACAATTGTCTTAATCCACGCCGTAGAAGCCTGTAGAAGGACTGCTGCTCTGTGATTAATTTGGGTCGATTAATCACGTGCGTTAACGCGTTAATGTTCACAGCCCTACATGAAATATAGAGGTGTAGTGATGAATTGATTTATGAGGCAAGTTGTTAACTGAATAGTCCTTTACCATCATAAAATACTTTCAAAATAAGAAAAATCGATACTGCAAACAAATTGAATCATGTTTATTTCACTATGAGGTAAAAACGACCATCACAACAGACAGCACACATTTATCACTGAGTCATATATATATTTATATACAGTATAAATAAAATTAAAATAGAGATAATTTTCTGTTTTCCTGAATCTTCTTAAGACTTCTCGGTGCAGCAGAGACACTGACCTTCAGCGTTGTAGGAACTCCTTATTGTTCCTCCTGAAAGCTGCAGAGCTGAACCAAAGGCAGAACCAGGTCTGCGGCTCTGACCTGGAAGAAGCCTTCATGTTAGCCTGCAGGCGGAGGCCTCGTCTCTGTGGGTCAGTGTGTGACCCCGAGTCGAAGCTGCACTTAATGCCACAGGACTATTATGTGAGGGAGGTATTGATCTGGCTGCACATAAAGCTAACTGACAGGAACGTTTACAGTGGAGAGGCTGCTCAGATGCTTATCTGGACTCGGCGGTTTGTCGGCGTGCTATCGGAGTTTATTGGAAACGTGGCGACACTTCCTCCTGACCTCCAGTCAGATGTGGACTGGACCCGACTGCCGGTCTGAAGTGAGACATCAAAGCGTCGTGGATGAAAGGCCTTATGCAGAGTGGGGTCGCCGACCTCGCCATCAGTCACACTTTGAGATCTTTAAGTCTGTACGATAAGATATACAGATTTATCTGAGAATGAAAAGAAGTGAAGACGTTCCAGTTAAAGATCCTCATAAACCGACCATGAGGACCCATGTCAGCGGCGGGGCTTACAGACACTCCCCGTCTGGATAGGTGAGAAGCTTATCCCGCCACACGCTTCCCGCCGTGCTGCGGCGCACCAGCTGGACGCCACATTTAGCAGCAAACACCGACATGCTTGACCTCAACCAGTCAGACACGAGCGGGATTACCTGGTGATACCATCCTGATTCTCTAATCCCAGATCTGTCTGCAGAGATTAGAGCTGAGGAAATCAACCGCATGCGAGGCTGACAAGAGACACGCCTTACCTGCCCACGCAGCCCCCCCACCTGCACCAGCCCCCCCCCCTGTTTACTGGCTCTCTTCTTAAACCAACACAAACCGACTCTTAGTAAATATCTGCTTTAGAATATTCATTAGGTTATTTTTAACTTTTACAAACAATAAACTCATTAGAAAATGATTTATGCCCCAAACTCAGACAGAAAACAGACAGAAAACACAGCCAGCATCATCCTCGTGGTTCTATCAGGACACGATGGTATGAAGAGAAGATCATCCTCGTGGTTCTATCAGGACACGATGGTATGAAGAGAAGATCGTCCTCGTGGTTCTATCAGGACACGATGGTATGAAGAGAACATCGTCCTCGTGGTTCTATCAGGACACGATGGTATGAAGAGAACATCGTCCTCGTGGTTCTATCAGGACACGATGTATGAAGAGAACATCGTCCTCGTGGTTCTATCAGGACACGATGGTATGAAGAGAACATCGTCCTCGTGGTTCTATCAGGACATGATGCAGAACAGCTCAGGTGGAGTTGATGCTAACAGGTCATTATGGTCAGTAATCTAGACTGAAGCCAAAATGTACAGTTTGGATTAATGTTGTATTCATACATGACTCATGTTGTGAAGACGTTTGCATAGATTAGGATTAACCAGATGAAATCTTTCATCAGAATAGGATCCAAATAACATTCAAACATGCTGGAGCGGCTTTGCTGTGGTCGTACTGCAGAGGTACAACAGTCATCACCTGATTGGACGGTTCCTACCCCTTTGGGTCGGACCCAGAACACCATCAGGTCTCCTGAATGACAGAAGATCCTCCATCAGTGTGTGAATGTGTGTGAATCAGACTGTGGGCCTTCATCCTGATAGATTCATGTGTATTTACCATGAAGCTGCTCTGGTTTGGTCTTGTTTCATAGAGACGGCGTCATACATCACTAGGTACATTTAGCACATATTACATGAATGAAAATTGGTCAGAGATGAATTTATGTGGGAAAAAAATTTGTAAAGTTGTGGTGTTTTATGTAAATATTTCACAAATGAACCATGAAACAAGTATGAAAAAAACATCCAAAGAACACATAAACCACATGTCTCAGAGTCGTGGCCCGGGGGCCAAATCCAGCCCCCCCATCATTTTATATCATTATTATTAATGTTATCTTGTATCACCTCAATTTTGACTAAATATATATTTTATAGAGAGCAAAATATTAAAAGTTATTAAAGATTTAGTTTGATTTATTCTGGAATAATATTCCTGACTGTTTTTTATATTTATGTTTAAAAAAAGTTGCGTTTTAAATTTGTTACTTTTTTTATGTATTCTGTAACTGTTTGTCCTGTCTGGGCAGCGACCTACTGTGTGTTTTGTGCGATTTGACTCTGACACCCTGGTGTAAACCCACGCTTCACTGAATTTCTTCACTTTAGCAGTCAGAGCTTTGGGCTGATATCGCGTCAGCGCGTGGACAGGACCCACCGAGGGTCCACTAAAGCTTTGCTTTAATGAAACAGTTCTAAGTCAGCTGCTGGACCCCCGCCGAGATGAGCGATCCCCGGTGGGGTCGGAGCTGGGGAGGTCCTCATGAAGGACCCGGTACACGTAGATATCACATCCGAGCCCACCGTACGTGGATAATTTACTCCACTCCCTCCCGCCATCCGCCCTCCGCCATCCGCCCTCCGCCTGGGAATGAAGGAAATTTCAAACAAAATGAAGGAAATTTCTAACTGGAAGAAAAAAAACAACTTTAAACCAATTGAGATGTTTCACATTATTAAATGATGACCGAATGTAAATCATGTGAAATAACACAAATAGTGAAACTTTTCAGAAGTATAAACCATTGTGGTTTTCATCAGAGAAACACATTTGTTCATTTTAATTTGTGTCATTATTTTGGAAATGAGAGAGAAAAAGTTACCAAAGGTTTACGTCTATAATGGAATTTAGCCAATCACAATCAAGAATCGTACACAGCTGAAATGCTGAGAAGCATGGGGTGGATTTTAAGACAGTAATGTCTATGTGGGCCACATTTGAGCCAGACTTTGGACATGCCTGTCCAATGGGGAGAGGAATCGTCTGTTTTGACTTTTAAACTATGCTTTAAATCATTCTTCAGTGTTTAACGTTTAAAGTTGTAATCCTCCAGGTAGAAAACAGAGAAAATCCCAAATATTTCTGAGTTTCTGGATCAGATCAGAATCCTTTGTTTCCACAAAACATGTCAGAGAATTCCAAGAAGCAGCAGCTGAAATAATCCTAATTCCTGGTTTATTGTTCAAATTAAAGTCTGAACTTAATTAGGTTATTAATTAAAGCATATATACGTTTAACATTTGTTTACTTTGATGTATGAAACGCAGGAACTCTGAGTGAAACATCGACTTCTTCTTGCTGCTAACATTAGATTTTCTGGGACGCCGTTTTCCTGGTTCCTGTTTATTTGCAGCTTTTCTCTCTGCTCTGATGCTGATGCCCCCCCAGCAGCATGAGAGTCTCTGGCTGGAAGACACTTTGAGAGGCGCAGGTGTTTCCACACGCCTGGCTCTCCATGCAAACGCCATCCGACAGCGCTGTTCCCAGCGAGCGGCCGCGGTTCAGGCTTCCAGCGGCGGTCCGTCTCGGCTGCCACAAATCCCTTGTAGACACTCGATAGTGTTGCTGCAGCAAACACGCTTGTCACTTTGTGTCTTATCAAACGTTCCTGACTCGGCATAATTAGAGATAAGCTCTTAAAGCCAGCAGCTGAATGAGACTGGAGGATGGAAAGTGAACTAAGTGTGTTAAAGTGTGGGGGGGGCATGACAGACGCGGGAAGATTTCCTCAGACGTATCGAGTTTTCTATGGATTCTGGGCTCAGGATGAGATGCAGGAGCAGACAGAGGCCGACGGCCAGTGAAGAGAATTATTCTAATTAGTTCTTTAAATCTCACACTCTTCCGATCTACTTCAGACTTAGACATAAAACAAATGCAGTTTACCTGCCAGAACATTTCGGATTCACTGGAGGACTTTTTGGATGACGTTCTGTACTTTCTTTTTTTTTTGCAATAAATTTCTTTAAAGACCAATAAATGTGACCTGAGGTCAGTCTCTGAGTTTGATTTCAACATATTTAATGATTTCCATTTCCTGACATCCCAGCAGTGAAAACTCTAACTTATGAAAACGTATTAGGAGCTTGATTCTTTCTCATTTCTCTGAATGGAGCTGCACCAGGGCTGGAGTCAAAGCTTCATTAATTCATGTGTTTTGCATCATGACAGAACATCTGTATCGCGATACATATCAACAAACTTATACACCCTAGTTTTATTATCAAGGCATTTAAACTCAATGTTTAATCAACTTCAGTGAAACCTTTTTGGACATTTTATTTATCTATTTATGAAACATGAACTCTCAGCAACAGAAGTGGAACCAGTGATGCATGTAGATTTAATCCCCTATATTTTGATTGATTTACTAGAAACTTAAAAATAATAATAAATAGGAACAAAATAGATAGTTTAAAATGAAAAAACACATGTGCAATGAGTGACAGATCACAGTTTGAGTTTTCTGTTATTTTCTAATTTGTCTAATCTGTAAAAATTGGAATAATTTGATCTTTTAACACATTTTCTTTAATTTCTTCCATTTAAAATGACTTGTTTTCATCAGATTCTGAGTTGATGGTTTACTCAACTTAAAAATGTAATTTGATTTTAAAAAATGATATTTTTAAAAGTAAACTAAACTTTTGTTAATTGATCCAGTTTTTCCCTTTTTACGGTGTAAATGACAGGAGTCTACCAATTAGAAGGATTTAGCATTAGAAATAGAAGCATCGATTCTTATTAATAACTACTGTGCATTTTAGTTAAGGAAATGCAGGAAAAATAATATATTCTTTCCAGTCCATCATCTGTATTCGGACCATTTTTCATTCTTAGCTTTAGATTCTTGAACTTTTCCGCTGACTTTCCCGCCGTTTGTCCCAGAACTCGCCGTGGACGGAGTGGAATCTCCTTCATGGTTGTTTCTGCTCCGCAGCTCCTCCGATGTCCCACAGGCGGCCGTGCTGCTGAACAAGACCTCCTGCTTTCTAAATGAATGAGGACAGAAGAATAATTGCTATTTCAGTCCTCACTGAGGCATACAAATCAATTGTACAGAATCCCCACAGCATCAGTCTTAACAGTAGAAAGAGAAACCGGTCGACGCTTTAGTGAGTCCACAGAACTCAAAGAAACAGGTCTGTGTTCCTGCTGATGCAACAGCAGCGTCTCTGTGAGTCGATGGAAGGTCGCAGACGAGTGTCATCGTTTAACTATGACTTGTGGGACCTTTCTAAAGAGGTGAAAAACTGCAGATCTTGACAGTCTGGTAGAGTCGGAGGAGCTGCTCATTCACACTCAGACCGTCATCAGAATCGTCTCTCCTGCAGGTCTCTCTTTTTCTTTCCGTCTTTGTCTTGGCAAACCACCAAACTCTAAATATGTCATTCATGGTACAAACTGAGAGGAATACCAAACGTCTGCGTCTGGAGCGCTTTGGATCTCAGATGGATGTAATGTGAGGCTTAGAAAATGGCAGACAGCCAGATGAGAAAAGGCTCATCTGAATGATTGGAGTCGGATTTAAGAATGACAAATGAATCTTTGTGAACGTTGGAGCGTTTCTCTGAAGGAACACAAAGACAGACTTCCTTTGAAGGAAGGAAAGGTGGTTTTTCTTCTCTCCCAGCTGGTTTCCGACCAGCATGCTGTCTGTGGACGTTCCTCCACGCCGGACCATGAAAGAGCTTTCACCTGCCAGCAGCGGTTTTCAGACTGACTGACCTTTATGTGAATCAGAAACTTCTGCAGTCATTGTGCCTCTTTGAGAAACCACGAGGCGAGTCAGGTTAGTGTTCATGGCCTATTTGCTCAGAAATGTCCTCTTCTATCTTGCTCAGTACCTCGCCCCTGGCCCGCTCCACGCACAATAATGCATTGTACATGTGGAGTCACCTCTCGGCTCCCGTGGGCGATGACTCCTCCCACAGTCATGGACGTGCACATTATGGGCTGTCTCATGAGGCCGTCGACCCCAAAGATGAGCTGAATCTAAGAGTTCTGCTCCTCTGTTTCCACAGCGTCCTCCTCATTACAGCAGTTCCATGTGATTCTACTGTCACAGGTCAGACTTTGATCCGCAGTTTAGCATTGATCAGATCAATGATTCAAAAAGCAGACCAGCTCATAAACAGCTGACAATAACAAACAATCACAAAAACTCAAAGACATGAAATCAAAGCTGAAGCATGTCCTTGTTATATTGAAGAATTAGAACGATGAAACTGATCAAAGAATCCAAACAGAAATCCAGTTTACATAATCTGATGGAAAGTCATGTTGTGCCACCAGATTACGAACTAAAGTCACAGTTTTGAGATGTCCTAAATTGCAAACAAAATGTGACGTTTTAAGAATGAAACTTCACAAGTTTAAATAAAACTATTGAATATTTACTTTAAAGGAAAAAGAGACGTCACGGTCTTGCAGAGGACTACAACATCTTCTTCTTCTGTTTTGTTAGACGGAAGTTTACTCCAGACTTTCACCGAGAGCCTCTTTACCAGCTGTAGAGTTCTGGTTTCAACGGATGTGTTTGTTTGACGATAATTATAACTGATTCTCTGGGCCTTCAGAGCCATCCAGGGATTTCTGTGAAACTGGGTCGCCCAGGACCCCTGGTGATGTCATTTAGTAAAGTCATGTAGTGCAGGTCAATCGCAGACAGGAAATGTATGACCTCATTAAAAGTGGGGAAAGCCGCTGAGAAGACTCTCTAGCAGATCGGTGCACGTGCAGACAGAGGAGGCTGGTCATTTGATCACAGTATTCCTGAGCTGCATCTCATTTTCACTGAATCCGTTTGTGGTGTATTAAAGGCCACCGGTTAATATTCCTAAATCTGTTTCTGTGGAGTGAAACTGTTTGTTGACTCTGTCGTTTTGCCACTCGTAGCGCCGTGTGAGTCATGTGGTACGTCGGGCTGAGCAGATAAATAGATTCATGAAGTGAACTCTGATTGGTCAGGCTGGGCCTGCAAATGAGATCTGTGTGCATGAGTGGACACAGCTCCTTGGGGCAGCGCCAGCAGCAAGAGCATGCACTGCTGGAGAGTTCCCAGCAGGAACCTGCAGAGCACGGATAGTTTGCTGCGCTGTGATCATTTCATCTGGACAGAAATGCAGCGCCTCTCACTCAGATGTCCCCAGTTTCATTTAGACCAGAGAGAAATGCATTTTCAGGGAGTATATGAATCAAACATCATATTTGCATTTATCATGATGTCTTCTCAGGTGGATGTTTATATAAAAACTAGAGGTAGAAGGTGGGACGCAGCAGAAACTGAAGCTTTTATTCTTTTTAACATTGATTTTTACGAGTTTCCATGATATCATTTTCCCAAAGACATTAAAAAGATGCAAGGAGAACTTTACTATAACAATGCAAAATCAATTACAGACGTTTTTTTATTTTTTATTTTCTGAGATAATTATTTACGTAAACTAGAAAAGTTACTTTACCTCCGATAATGTTAATATGAATGTTTTTTGCTGAAAGTAGTCGCTGAAGATGCTGAAACTTTTTGCTGAAAATAGTGACACAATTTACTTTAATTGCTGAAGGGATTTACTGAAAATAGAAAAGCTATTTTCATATTGTTAAGTTTCCTAAAAGAATTGAAATTTCATTAATGAAGAAGGACTGAAGTTGACCAAAATTTATAAGGAATTTGTAGTAAAACTTCTTAAAAATCCCTAAAAGATGCCAATATGAAAAATATTTATCCTTTAACACCTGAAGCATCGTCGGTGATGCTCAAACACAAAATCTATACTGTAGCTTTTCAACCGTTAGGAGGAAAGCGTCTCGAGCTGCTTTTCAGAATCTGCTAGAGTTACGTTGATCGTTTTAACGGTTGAAAAGTTAAAGTAAATCAAAGGACATAAACACTAGGGCCCAGGAGTTCAAGGGTCAAATATGAGCTAAACTCCAAATCAGCCCAAAAACCCTTAGCAGATGCCAAGCTAGACAAAATAGTTACCACATTGATTAAATAAAAAATAAAAATAAAAAAATAACTTAGAGGGGACCGTGTCTTTGCTGCAGCAGCTCCAAACTCTGGAATGATCTTCCAATTCATGTCAGAGAGTCTTCATCATTGTTTGTTATCAAGGCTTCTCTTAAAACCCACTTTTTTAATTTGGCTTTAATACTCAGTGAAGAGATTGTCTCTCTTTTATCCACATACATTCCATTTACTCTCTTTAATATATTTGTATTTATTTTTTGGTGATGTGTTTTTATTGTACAGCACTTTGGGTCTGTGTGGGCAATTCAAGTGCTTTATAAATAAAGCTTTTTATTATTATTAAATACTGTCTGAAGTCCATAATGGGCTAAAATTCATCAGTAAACTAAATTAGTCAAAAAATTGGCCTGTAGCTAAAATAGAAGCTAAACTCTAAATCAGCCTAAAAACTCCCAGTGGAGAACCAGTAAGCCAAAAATGTTAGCATGTTGCTGTAATGTTAGCTAAACTCCAAAATAGCCTGAAATTCTTAAAGTAAACTAAATTAGTCAAAAAGGTTAGCATTAGAACTCTAAGGAGATGACAAATTAGCCCACAATGTGAGCTAAAATAGAAGCTAAACCACTAATAGCCTAAAATTACTCAGTAAAATAAATTAGTCAAAAATGTTAGAATGTTGATGAATAGAAGCTAAAGTCTAAGTTAGCCAGAGAACTCCCAGTAGATGGTAAATTAGCCAAAAGTGTTAGCATGTTCCCAAAATATTAGCTAAACGTCTAAATACCCTGAAATTCCTCAATCCTCAAACGTTAGCCTGTTGCTAAAATAGAAGCTAAACTCCAAATTAGTCTGGAATTCCTCAGTAAACTAAATTAGCCAAAAACGTTAGCATGTTGCTCTGAATGCTCATGAATGCTTCATAGCATCGACACTATAGGCTGATTCTATGACTTGACTGGAAACGCTCTGATCCTGTGATCAGCACCACAACCGTATTTAAGATGAGACCAGAAACATGTTTTCTCCACGTTTTGAGCAGAAATTCCTCCAGATGAGTGTTTTTTTTTCTCTAAATCACCTGCTTGGACCTGATGGACGCTCCCCATCTCAGCGTGCATGAAACGCCCTAATCAACGCTTGCAGACGCCGGCTGCAGCATACTTCGCCGCAGCACGCTTCACTGCAGACTCTGAGTCTCCATATGCTTCCAAATAAGGAGACACACATCTGTTAGTTTCCAGAGAGATAAGCATGGATAAGTCCCGTCATTTTCTACCAGGATCTCTCTCACAGTTTGAACCGTGAGGACGGGTTTGGGACGACGGAGGAGGCGGAGCCACCCTCACATTGTTTATGTCGTCATGTCTCTCTTCTGACTTGTGAGTGGAAACATAAAGACTCGAGACAAGATGAGAGGAAACAGCAGGAATCTGGCATGAAGACACAATGAGACGTTTCAGCAGCATCACGCAGGAAAATGTATTTTCAACAGAATTTCAAAAATCACAGTTTGGGGAGTTTTCTTTGGTCCTTCTGATGAAAATACATGTCATAGTACTTTCTTTTACCAGCAAAGAAGTATTTCAGCTGTTAGAGACTTGCACTTAAATCCCAAAGTGAGCGCGGCGCTCAGGAACATGCAGAGTTATAAAACCGTTCCTTCCACCTCTCAGTGTACATTAATTTAATCTGTGCACTTTCACAGATGTGGAAAATCAATGTAATTAAGGCAGTGAGGCCCATGCATCACCTGCAGAATCCTTCAGAGCAGCCGATCACTCCGGCACTTCATTTTCTCTGAGCATTTCTCAGATGGAGCTAAATGCAGATGGAACTGGAAGTGGAAATGTGACAACAAGCTTTGTGGAGGCAGACGAGGATTTAACAGAACAAAAACCTCAAAAACATGAAGAAGGAAGCGTGTGATTGGCTGCTCGTCTGACTTTTATCAAAGGGTTTTGTAAGTAAAATCACATCATGAGCACCAAAAACTGAAATAAAAACAAAGAGAAAACTAATGACAGCAGAAATCCCTTATCCAGAAGACATTATCTGCTCATTTATCCCATAATATAAATGACAATTAAACAGTATGTGATTAATTGCTTTTAAATGATCAAACTAAAAACAACTTTATTCTTGTTTTGACTCCATCCGATATTATCTGACAACAGACTATTGATAATTGTGGAAATGTTTTTTTTCTCCCTTTTTTTTATTTAATATGAAGGAGAAAATAGAAAAACAGCAGAAGTTCATTTTTGGTAAAAATGTAAACTAAGTAATAACATTTTATCTATTTTCTTTTTTCTCTTTTTCTTATTTTCTAATTGAGAAGTTTTTATGTACCAGTTTAAAACCTATCTTGTAATGACTGTAATTCTCTCTGGTTTATTTAATAGTTTGTTATAAATGAAATGATTTCAAACAATAAGTCACATCGGTTAAATCTCAACTTTTTCCA
The DNA here is from genome assembly GCF_002922805.2 of Oryzias melastigma. Taxonomy (NCBI): domain Eukaryota; kingdom Metazoa; phylum Chordata; class Actinopteri; order Beloniformes; family Adrianichthyidae; genus Oryzias; species Oryzias melastigma. Next base: position 915,203 of record NC_050531.1, on the reverse strand, counting down.
AATTTTGACCAGAACCCAACAAAAGGTTTGGAAACGAACAAAAGGCCGATTCCTAACCTGAGGTGCTTGAAGGCTGAATCCTGCTGCTGACAGGTGAGACGACCTTAACGGAGAAGAAAAGCGGCTTCCGTCCAAGGCTGAGCACATTTCTCAAATGGAAACAGGCTTTGATTCTCCTCTTAGCCAAACTTTGTTAGATCAAAAAATATTGTCACAAATTGTAAAGAGCTGGGTCTTGTCAGGCTAGAGTGCCCATAATTGGGAAAAGGATGGAGAAGAATCAGAGTGCACAAACTCACAGCTGAAAATACCTGGTTTGGCCTTCCAGACCTGCTGCACCAGACGCTGTCAAACTACAGCGATCACCGTCAGACACAGGAAGGACTCTGAAAAAACAAAAGCTGTCTGTTTGAGAAAAGGATTTTTAAAGTGTTAAAAATTTGGTGGAAGACAGATGTTCTGGAGAAACTATTTGTCTAAAGAAGATCCACCCAGGAGGAAACATTTGGTTGGATTTGTAGAGTTCTGAGTCCATCCAGCCATCCATCCTCAGAACCTGTTCAGGCCTTTGTGGAGTCACCAAAAGAAGAAGGGGTCACCAAAGGAGGCGGAGTTATCAAAGGAGGAGGGGTTACAAATGGAGGAGGGGTCATTAAAGGAGGAGGAGTCACCAAAGGAGGTGGAGTCATCAAAGGAGGAGGGGTTACAAATGGAGGAGGGGTTATTAAAGGAGGAGGAGTCACAATAGGGGGCGTGGTCATCAAAGAGAAGGAGCCACCAAAGGAGTTGGGGTTACATTATAGGATTTTACTTCCCTCAAAACGTTTTGAAGAATAAAACTTTTTTTTCCATCCTTGATCCATACGCTTCAGAGTCCAGTCTAAACCTAAAGGGGGCGGAGCCTTTCCTTCAGTAGCTCCTGAACTGAAGCAGCAGAAACACATCTACTCTCATTATTTCAGTGTTATCAATATAATCTTTGATCAGTTACTGCAGTCGTTTATATAGATTATCTCGTGTATTTTATATTGTTTTATCTCACCGGTATTATTCATTCTCATATGTTCCTTGTTATCTTGTGTTTTAAAGTGTGAAACTCTGACAAGTCTTTGCATGGACAGCTCCCTCACATCCTGGCTGGCATCCATCAGATGGATGGATGAATATTCTGTTTTTAAAAAGGTTTTTTGTTTAAATTATTTTTGTTTTTAGGATTTTGGTCTGCAGAGGCTGTGAAGTTGAGCTGTTTGATTAGACTTGTCCTGGACGTCCATATTGATAATGTTGAGGAAGTTTCATAGATGAGGTTAAAACCGAAGCCTCCTCAGATTTGGAGAGCATCAGAAAGGGGACAAAAGGTCATTTTAGTGTTTGATGGTCGGAAAATGACTTGTTAGTGTTTAGTAAACTACAATGAGGATTTTTCACTCCTAACAATAAAAAACAGGCAAATGTCCTGCCAGTTCTCTGGGTTAAAGCTCTTTGCTGGAGGTCAGAGGAACGTGGTCCTGCTGCTCCAGGATGACAAACGAGGAAGAGTAACTCAAGAAACGATTTGTTAAAACCTATTTATGCAAACGACCGTCTTTGAATGCAAGCGGCGTATTTCCTGAAGCAGATGGGGCACGCTCCGAGCCTCTGTGAGCTGAGAGCAGGAGACTCGGCTGTAGACCCGACAGACTCGAGTGCGGTGAGAGGGGGAACACGTGGAAGAGCTTCAGTCTCCATAAATGTTCCAGCGTCAGTCTGCAGGAGTGTTGCTCTAAAGATTTACAATCTCAGACACTTCTACTGCCTCATTAATGCTAAATTATCTTATCGTTCATCAGAGTCTCCAGCTGTTTGTTTCCTTCTCAGCTTTTTCATTTGATGACGTCAGACCTGGTTGAGGGTTACCTTGGCCTTTGAATAAACGGCATCTTCTAAATCTCTCCTAGTTTGAAATAATCTCCCGACATCGTTAACGAGAACATGAGAATGCATGTTCCCATTCCTGTAAAGAAATTAAGGAAAAAAAACATCCTATTTTCAGCTTCTTTGATGGGTTCACTGAAGACTGTAAAAGAAAAGTTTATCAGAGGATGTTTGAAGTGTTCCAACGAGGAGACGAGTCAGAAACTAAGATTTGTCTCTTTTCTGAGACGAGTTTTTGGGCTGGCAGTTCCCAGTCTGGATGGTTCTGTTTATACAGACGAGGTGGGAGTTCCCGGTCCACATGGATTATACAGACGAAGGGAGGAATCCCGATCTGGACGGTTCTGTTTATATGGACAAGATGGGAGTTTTCCAGTCCAAACAGATCTGTTTTTACGGAGGAGGTGAGAGTTCCTGGTCTGGACTGTTGATATGGATGAAGTAAGAGTTCCCAGTCCAAACTGTTTTTACGAACGAGGTCAGAGTTCCCGATCCGACCGGCTCTGGATCCTCTCCAGACAGGAGGGGTGCGGGGCTTTTTAAAGTCAGAGTGCGGCGTAACCTTGCAGCTCGTCAGCCACATTAAAGTCGATGTTCTGTGAGACGCAAACATTCCCGGCTCTGCCCCGGTGATGTGTGTCTTCCAGCTTCAGCACAGCCTGCTGCCTCCACCATTTGTCTGTGTCCACAGCAGTCCCCCCCCCCACACACCCACCCACACCAGCAGCTTGAAATGAGATTCACTCGAGTGCATAATCCCTCAGTTCTGCTTCGTTGTGATTAATTGACCAAATATCTCTCATATATGGATGGTCCACAGTAGCAGCTTTCATAATTAAAAAGGGAGGGGAGAATGGTGCGCCGCAATGATGTCCTCACTAGTTTATCGCTCGCAAACTTGTCTGAGAAGAGCGCATTGTTATCTCTAAGTATCGTTAGAGGATCTTCACCAATTAGCCCCCCTGGCAAAATGATTTACTGACATGTCATTAAAAAGCCGTCAGGGAAATGGACATCATGCAGAGAAATGGCCTCTGGATCGATATCACAGGCAGCTCTGGAGCGCTGAGCCGCCGCCTTCCAGGAGAGGAATTTGTGTTGAGCGTCACACATAAAGAAGTTCTCTGTGCTCTCATTAGAGAAATGATGCACTTATCAGAGTCGTGGAGGGATACGAGTTCTGAAAAACTCTGAAAAAAATAGTTTTAAATTTGAAGGTGTTGACCAATACAGACGAAATAAGAAAGTGTTTATCCAACACATTGTCACTCTCAACTCCTCACATATTGATGTTCGGTTGAGGCCCTTCGGTCACTTTTTGATGTTTTGGGTGTCCTTAGCTTGTCGTTTTTGACGTCGGCTGTAAAATCAAGGGTCCACAACCCTCGGGATGTGGTACTGGATTCGGTACCGGACGCGCACTGGTCCTGGGAACATGTCTGGTACCGGTATCCTAACCTTAACCCAATACTGGTTTGTATTTGGTACCGTGTTTGGTACTGGTTTGGCCGCGGTACTGCATCTGGTTCCGGTGTCGGGTTAAAGTACTGGAACTGGTTTGGGTAAAGGTGCGTTACACGTTGGTTGTACTGGACCAGGTCTGGTTCGCGGCCCGGAGGTTGGGAACTCGTCAAACGTCCATTTTTGACGTGGAGGGGTCGTTAACCAAAGGAGAGAGAATGTCTGGAATTATTGTTGATGCAAAAACAAACAAACGTGTTGCTGCAGCAGCATCAGACTGGAACGTTCACTCTCATACAATGACTGGATCACAGACTTGGACTGACTGAGTGTGACATCATGTGGTTTAGTTCCAGCTCCAAACAAATGGAGTCAATCTAGTCGCCATGTTGGAGCCAGATGTCGTCAATGAGCACCAATCAGGAGTGAGCTTGTTGGAAGGCCACACCCCTACCTCACAAAATCTGTCAAACGTCTTGAACGTTGGGCAGGCTCCACATACTTTAATGGGGGCATCTGATTGGTCAGTTTGTAACCTGAATAACTTGAACTACAGACAAAAATGTCCTGGAAAAAAGAGGATTATCAAGAATGTGTTCATAAAAAAAGTTATCAGAGCCAGAATGGTTATTCTGATCCTTAGAACGGCCGAGTAAGAGCTGTTTGTTTCTCTATAGACGTCTATGGGATTTGGGGTACTTCCTGTTCGGAACGCCATGGGGGAGGAGTCATTCAGTCCTCTTGTAGTCACCTGCTCCCACCGTGACTCCATCTCGCCGTTTCATGCTCTTCATGCTCTTCCTGCTGATGACATTCAGTGAACACCAGAATGTGAATATGAAGAAGCAGTTTTGGACACTAAGCTGTTTGTTTGCCATTAGCGACACTTCCAGTCACTGCAGGACAGACGCTCTTCCTTCACAATGACTGGAGTCTGCAGAGGATTTTCTGGCTCATCACATTTTCCAGTCAGCTCTCATTTTGTTCAACAAATGTGTTGGAAGGAACTGATTGGATAATTATAGAGCCCTAGATAACTTCAAATGGCTTTTATAAAGTGAAGTTAACGAGGATTCAGTTTTTTCTTGAATCTAGAGTTTGTATTAAATAAGGGGTGGAGCCCCAATCCAGATCGTTTTACCCAGCAACCCTTCAGAGGGGCAATTTCCCTGAAGGCAGCAAAAATTATAGATTTTTATAAATATTTATGTTCACAAATTAAACGAGTACACATGATTAATTGAGTTATAAAGCAGTTTTATGATAGAGAAATGGACAGCAAAATCAAAAAAAAATTTCAAAATTTTGAAGAAGCTCTTTTGTGTATAAGACATTTAACACCCGGGATGCATAACATGACAAGCGAAAATGAAGCCTAAGGTGGGACAGAGAGAAGCTAAAGCTCTGTGGGTTCCTCTACAGTCCTACTCTACTGTCAATTATCCCTCAGCAGCTCCTGCACTGACAGACGGAGACATCCCAGAGTCTGAGGGAACGGCGATGTAAGACGTCTGTGACTGCTGCTCCCATTAAACACACCGGTAATAGTTACTACTGCTGCTCTTGTTTCCACTTGAATCATTTCACAAACTTTTCTAAGATTTTGACCCAACAACAACCTGGTTATGTTCAGCTACCCAAACATTTGTGTGTTTAAACCGGACAGACTGAAGTCTTTGTGCTTCCAACTGTCATCCTGCAACATGGACAGAAGCCACGCCCCCAAAGATAATTACATTTGAACTTTGATCAAATGTTTTTAACTTATTACACTTATAAATGTAGAATTTTCTATATGAATAAATAAAATAATTAATATCGAAACAGATTTGGAAACTCGAAAACCCATTAGAGTAATATTATTAATATATTATTATTAATATTATTTTGTTATATTACGCACTAACAGAGCAGCTCGTAGAGCAGAACAAGAACTTTTTATTTATCAACAGTCCAAAAGAAATTGAATCAAAAATGTATTGACTTTGTTAAGGATCGATATTTACTTCATAATAATGAAGAAAATATAAATATCTTAAACATTCTCTATAATCCATAATAAGATGGAACTATCTGTACTTTCTTTGCACTGTTATTAACCAATTGAATTCTGGGAAATCCCAAACACAACAGCAAAAAAAGAAAAAAAACCCAAACAAATCAAACCACATAGCCTTACAGTACCCCTCCCCAAATGGACTGATACCAGATGCCCAAACACCCCAGAGAAGGGAACCTGGAGGAGTCCAGCAAACAGTTGGAGGTTCTTCAGCCAGACGGATGTGAAAGAATCAGAATGTTTCTTCTCATGAATACACTTGATGAGGACCGGTACCGATGGAACTCCTCAGGAACAGGAACATTTGTTCTAAATCAGTGGGTCCAAATCCGGTCCTCGAGGGCCGGCCTCCTGCTGGTTGTCCAGACACCCTGTCAGCTACTGATCACCTGGATCAGGTGTGTTTGGAGCTTCAATGACAGGATGGTTGGAAAACACAGAGGTCAGCGGCCCTCGAGGACTGACTTTGGACACCCCTGTTCTAAATGAACACTAAAGTCCAGAAATCCTGTTTTCAAAGTCTTAGAGTTTCTAAACACGACTGATGGAAACCTGCAAACAGATTTCTTATTTTTGCTTCTTTGATCTATTCATTTTATTTATAGACAAACTGAAGTGACGCATCAGCCTCCAGATTCTCTAGATTAAGTCTTAAAGTCGACTTATCGGCATGTTAGACCTCTGGAGTTGAAGACCTGTTTGGTGGAGCAGAGCTTGGAAAACCTGTCTGCCGTTGAAAGGAGAGTTATGACTTTGTTTAGCATACTGAGCACATTTACTTTGGAGGGTTTTCGCCGGCATGCCAGCTCTGGAAGTGGACCAGAGGCACACTTGTTTTGGCAGGGGCAGCGAGGCTTGGATGGGAGTGAGGCTGGAGGCAGCGTGCTGAGGAGCTGCTGATGCCTTCAAGACCCCTGTCTCTCCGCGTTCACTTCCTCCTGACTCATCTCACCACTCGCCTCCTCGTCTCTGACGCCTAATCCGCCTCCTGCGCAGACACACTCTGGTGTGCAGACCTGACCACCCCCCCCCCGGCCCCCGGCAGGGCGGCCTCCGTTCTCTTTGCTCCCCACTCGTGGATTAATTGATGGAGGAGCGCTAACAAGCTGCACTCTCTGAATCTCTCCGTCGTGTCCCGGTCCCGGGCGGCCTCCATCCCTCACTCTCGTCCTCCACTTGCCCGTTTCACCACGGCGTTCATTATTCATTTACTTTCCCCGTGGACCTGCAGAGAGCCAAAGCACGGCTGAATTCATGAGCAAACTCAACAGCTGGCCCAGGGGTACCTGAGTGACGCGGGCGAGCATTCTGAGAGCCCAGTGACTGACGGACAGAACCAGAGGGGAGGAAGCTTCAAAAACAGTCATTAAGATACAGAGAAGTGGAACAGTCAGAATATCTACACGGAAAATCTCCAGTCATGAAGGACCCACGTAAACTATTGGAAAAGATGGTTTTTAATTAGATCTGAAGGAAAAGCAGGAACACCCAGAAACACGGAGGAACCAAAAGCAAATTGGAGTCAGTGGATAAATGGTTTCAAAAGTCGCTTCTGAAGCTGAGACAGGAGGGATGCAATCTCCAGAGGTCAGCACGAATGCATCGGGGCATTTCGTTTGGAGGCAGGAAACAACGCAGCTGATGAAACTGGCAGTCAACAGCTCAGCATCCGGGATGCAGAGGAGCTGTTTCTCATGCTCTCAGAGCAGCTCGGGCAGACGTTTCCCTCCAGAATCCACTTTCACTTCCTCGTATTCCTGCTGCTCCATGACATCCTTCACTTCTCTGTTTGGAATTTTATTCTACTTATCGTGATTTTTGGAGATTACTGTGGGGATTACTTGGGATTTGGTATTCCAACTGTAGACATCTAGAAACTACAGCGGACGGATAATCTGTCGACATCCAGAGGAATCTGACTGAAGGAATGAAGCCTGAAGGGAAGCGGCCGGATTGACTGTAGTTCATTTAGTTCAAAGGTCTGAAAATGGAAATTAAACAAAGTACAGTTTGAGTTCAGAATCGGGGACGTGTCCATCAACCAACAGAAACTCACTTTCAATGAGGCCTGAATATGAGCTCCAAGTCAAATGATTGGTGCTAAAAAGGAAATAAAGCAAAAACATAAAAATGTTTAGACATCAGGTTTGATGTACATTTTTGGGGTAAAGTCATTTTTTATGTAGAGGTCGATGGGAATGACTCCCTTTGACAACAGTCAGCAGCTCCAGGAACTCCAACATTTGCTGCTTCCGGTCTGTATTCAATGTGGGACCAGAGATGTTTTCCATCAGCCTGTTTACTGTTTATGTCCCACTTTGAAAAGAGTAAAAGACGGCAGATCAGACACAGCAGCGGCCGGGTCACTACAGGTACTATATGACCCCGCCCACGTTTTTTTAGACCTCAAAGAAATCAAATCCTGAGGATAAAAAATGCCCTAAATATATTTATATTGAATGTTAAATATAAATATTTGTCTGTGTGTAAAACTTGATTTCTAACTCAATATATTCTGTGTGCACTTTTAATTGTGTTTTCATATTACAAAACACAGTTTACACATGAACAACTTTCATTACAGCAGCTCAAAACTAACCACAATCTCTAAAAAAGTACGCACAAATCTCCCGATACACACACACAAACCACATTTATGTACAAGTCTGATGTGAGACTCTTTCCAGGCCTCCATGATTCATGTGTAAGTGATGCATTTAAATGCTGCTAGGATGCTGGGTCATCAGAGTTTTCTGCTTTGAACTCAGATTGTGAATATTATCTGTTGAAACTCGACATTTTCTCACTTTCTTGACCCGATATGCCCGATAACTAATATAAAAAAGTCTAAACGTGCATTTTTAAAACCCTCAACACTAAAGCTGCAGTACGGCTAATCGACCCACTGTTGGTGTGGAGGGGGGGCCGCGAGCCGCCCGTCTGCCCCACAGAGGTAACAGACTCATCGCTCCCTCACTGCAGAACCCTTTACCTTTATACAGCAGTTATGAGCTGTTGTCATTTAGAGCTGTGTGTGTACATTTACATTTGAAAACACAATTACAAGTACATACAAGTACACAAAAAAGTACTGTTTCCATTTTTATAATCATTCTTTGATTAATACAATCTGCACTAATTGTCTTTTTTAGTAAGAATATTTAGATTTTTACTGCATTAGCAAATGAAGATGATTTAATTATTACTTTTTGTATTATCATAATTCTTTGAATACAATCTGCACAAAGTGTCTTTTTTTCTAAGAGAATATTAGATTACTGTTTATGTAATATGCAGTAATGATTACTGAAAAGTTTACAATCACTACGGTATTAATTTTCTTTACTGATTAATATAAATGATTTGTCGTGGATAACTTGAAACTTGATTACATTAATGATATTAATGATCCTTAATAGCCTGATTTTATTAATATTTGATATCATGTCCTGAACCGGATATTGATCATTCATTTAGAGAAAATGGTCGAGTCGGGGTGGGATTATATAAATTTGCTTCCTTCCCCTTCCTGTCAAGCGATCTACTTGTGATTCACTAAGTGATATGTTATGTATTATGACCTGATTGCTTGAAATAAACCATTTCATTCATTCATTCATTCATTATAAGAATCACAAAATCAAGAATTACCCCAAATTGGATCAATTTTCTCTCCACATGGCCTGGGTTAACCCAACCTTAGCTCAACAGTGGTGAGAATAGGCTCCAGCAACCCCAAAAGATGGATGGATGGATGGATGATGATGGATGGATGGATGATGGGTGGATGGATTAATTATTGGATGGATGATGGATGGATGATGGATGGATGGATGGATGGATTAATTATTGGATGGATGATGGATGGATGATGGATGGATGATGGATGGATGATGGATGGATGATGGATGGATGGACGGTCTAACATGGATGCATTAGACCGCAGCTGAAGTTTTCTCTGATAATTTGAGGACTATCAGGACCATTGGATTTCTTCTTCTTATTTAATCTTCCCTGGTTGGAACAGGTTTAGAAAATGAACATTTTTTATGTGTTTTTCATCTTTTTTTTTTTGAGCTGTTTGAGTCTCTGGTTCTTTTCTTTTATTTTAAAAAGTGAAACAAGCTAAATGAAAAGGACGCATGACTCAGGATAGAAACTCTCCATCAGGCTGGTGGACGATCATATGTTTGTGTTTTGATGAATCCAATCCAGTCTTCAGAGAAAACTTTTGATTTCTTTCAACCAAACTTTGACATTTAGGCTAAATTTTGAAACTAAAATGAGAAACGATGGAAAATGGTTCATGTTTATGTTCATCTAACAGGAAGTGACGTTTATTCATTTGTGTTTTAAAGTCATGTTTCAGTGTTCTAAGTTTCCTCCCATTGTCTGGATCCATGACATCAATGAGCTTAAACTTTATTCTTTTTGATACATAATTGCTTTTAATCCTAATAAAATTTGATTGTGTTTTGTTTGCGCTCCGAGCTGCTGGGACTTGAAGACACGCTGTAAACTTCAGACTCCACCATCCGTCCCTGGTCAGTTTATGACCTGACAGCATCATCTGAGAGCTCCAGGGGAGGCAGACCTACTGTTGTTCCAGACTCAGTCAATCCTCTGGAAAAGGCCGTTTTATGGATGCATGGATGCTGATGCAGCTCTGAATTTCATAAAACACTCTGGAGCAATAAAAAGAGGTTCAAAACAAAATAAGTCTTTTATGAAAAGGCTTAAGGCGCCACTTTAAATGATGAAGGAGTCATTCATCACAAAGAGACTAAAACCTGAGACGCTGCAGCAAATCTCTGAATGGATTGTAGAAATGTGCTTTTTGTTTTTCCAATGAAAATCTCTGATGTAATTCTGTGTGTTTCTGCTCAGAACTTTGATGCTGAACCTTCAGATGGAATTTAGAAATGATGGATTGTTGCTCAGAAAGGCAAAATAAGTCAATGAGTCTTCATGAGTTCCTTTCTTAGATGTTATCCTTCACCCGCATCGTGAACTCACAGGAATTAATCGTCTTCTTGGCTGATGATGAGATTCTCCTGATCAAAATAAAGTTGAACTCCGACTGACTTGAAAATCTCAGCCAGGACGTCTATTAAAAGAAGAACTATTAAAAGAGCTCGGTTTATGGATGCCTGCTTTAAATGAGGAGCATCTTCTCATCTCCTGGATCCTGTCGGCTCGTATTTTCTGATCAGAAAAAGTCGTTGTTTGTATTTATTAAAGTTATTGGAGCAAAACATAAATAAATGAAAGAAAAAAGTACATTTTGGGGAATACTGTCACTAAAGTGAGTCTTATTGTGCAGAAATAATTACCAAAATAGTTAAATTATTGAAGTGATTTAATTTTAATCTGTTAAAATGTACGGAAACCTTTTAAAAAATATTTTTGTTCTGAAATAGTCTCTGATGAACTTCTAGTGGAGGAAGTTTATGCATTTATTTACCAAATGATTCATTAAGTTCTCGTTTTAGTGATCAAAAGTAAAAACGGAGGTTTGGAGGTGACAAAGTTGCACGCGCCTCTCTCTCTAGCAGGCGGCGTGCACTGATGCTTCTCTGGATTCAGCGGGACTCTGGCAGGTGAGCGGTGTCTGCACGTGCGCGAGGGCGCGC
>NC_050531.1:900151-903954 GCF_002922805.2 Oryzias melastigma | reverse complement strand
TGATCTGAAATCCGACCAATCAGGCCTCTCCGTGGGTCTGATCCGCGCAGCAGCTGGGCAGGATTGGAGGAGAGATGCGCACACACGCACCCGCTCGGCTCCGGTCGCTCGTGCACGTGCGCGCGCGCACACGCTCGGAGGAGAGGACGGTGCAGGCTCTCCGCGAGCCGCGCAGTGGAGCTTTGCCCCGGAGAGGATGGAAGCGGCGCGCGGAGGAACCTGAGAACCGGACGGAAGGAGCAGGAACGCGCCGACACCCCGAACCCGCCGCGAGGCAGCCGGCACGCGCCCGAGGCGCACGAGGACAGGTGAGAAGAAGTTTCTGCGTCTTTTTTTCTCGCTGCGTGTGGAGCGCACAGTAAGTTGCTCTTTGCGTCTGTGCGCGTGGCTGAAAGATGAGGCGGGCGTGCGCCTCCGCAAATGCGCAGCTGCGTGGAGTTGGAGGTTTTGTGGCTGCGCGCGCGCACAGAACTGTGCCCAGTTAAATTGGGCTCTAAACAGGCACAGGGGGTGAAGATAGGTGGGGAGGAGCGCGCGTGCGGGGGGTGGGGGCGCGCTTGTGCTTCTTCTCATGCAGCAGAGTTTGCAGGCAGACAGGCTGCAGCTGCAGCTGCATGCAGCAGAGTTTTGGATGACAGACGGGGCGCGTGTCACAGCGGGAGTTTGAGGGAGCTCGTGCGCGTGCCGCACCAGTGTTAGTGGAATCTCCGCGCAGTGCAGGACGCGGGAGCCTCTCCTGACTGCAGCCTCGTCTCTGAGCTTCATCTGCTCAGCCATCGTCAGTCTGAGACGCGCTGAGCGCAGACAGGTCGTGCACCACATATTTAAGGTGTTCCCGCCTCAGACGATGCAGATCTGATCAGCGCGTGAGTGTTCCTGCAGATGTGACACAGGTTGTCTTTGATGAGGGCCTCTGGATGTAGATGTTCCATGAACACTCCGACTCTGAGTAAATCATCTCCATTAGCTGCAGATGATTGAAAATATGCAGAAACATCAACATTTTACAGCTGCTGTGAAGTGTGGCCTTCATGTTCACACATGGATGTTTGACCTTTCTGTTGACGAGTCAGAAACCTCCCAGCTTTCAGATTTGCTGATTAGTTTTCAGCAGCAGAACCCTGTTGGTGATGAGAGGTCTGACCTGCAGCTCCAGCACAAACCATGAGGGGAATAAATCATCTATGAATCCAGGATTCTGCTTTAGATCTTCTCCAGACTCCTCACTCTGATCCCAACCGTGAGTTACCTTCAGAAAGCGTCAGACAAATGGTTCCCGCCACCGGATCTGTCAAAGCTAAATGAGCCAGCTGGAGGCCTAAAGACTTGGACCTTGATCTGGAGGCATACTGGTCGTCTGCCCAGTTTGTTCTGGCAGGGAGAACAATCTGGAACGCATGCAGCTGAATCCTTCAGGGGGAGGAGGTTAATAGCTGACAGTTAACTAGTTAGCAGGTTAAAAGATAATCTGATGAAAACAGGTCTTATTGACCGGAAAGGGCAAAAAAGACTTTATTATACATATAATGTATGCAGATAGACGATTTAAACTGCAGCTAATTAGAATATTTATAATGTCAAGTCTGATAATCACCTAATTATTGACTGTTTAATCCTAAAATGTAATATTTACAAATCATAAAGAGAGAAAATAAGCCTCCAGTGAGCGTTTGACACTGATCAGCTGCTGATCTTCCAAAGGAAAACGTTGGTTTGTCTCACGTTTCCATTCAGCGACAACAGAAACCCCAAACCCGTAAAGGTCTGAAGAACGGCGCCGTGATGGGGAGATAATGATAACCTTAAACGTGTTAATCACCGGGATCTCTGTTTGACAGCAGAGGAAGAGAAGGCCCTGCAGTGTGGTGTCAGCTGAGGTGTGAGCTCCTGCTCTCAGCAGACACTCGCCGTTTGCCTGCAGAGATCCAAAATGACTCTCAATCAAAGCGCTCTTTAATGTCCTCGCAGAAACCGGTTTAGCTGCTTTCAGGTAACAAAGGTTATGGATCCTCCGTTTGATTGGCACCTGTCATTTAACAGTCTCACCTTTCCCTCATTAGCCTGAAATCAGACTAAACCTTCTAAAATAAGAGAAACCATGTGGACCTCTGGAGGAAAACCTTCAATGTTCACGGTGAAGGTCGACCTCCTCGTGTGAAAACACAAATCAAGTCTGGATTTTAGCGTCCTACTCAAGTCAGGGCGATAAAACGATACCGATATATAACAGAACTTTTTCTCAATAAAGAATGTGTCTATCGCAATAGGCTTTTATTTTGAAGGATCCAACACCCCCGCGGTCACTTCCACTAAATCCTCTCCGTTAACGTTTAGTTTCGGATGATAAAGCAGCGATTTTTAACCAGTCAGAACTGGAACCTGCTGGACTCAAAGCAGCAATAAAACGTTCAATCAAAAGTGTTGATTCGGGGATCGCGATGTAGCATTAGCAAGATGCTAATGCTAATGAGCTGCTCCGTGTTCACAGAGTGTTTTAAAGTCAGAGAATATTTTCACTGACCAGACTTTAGGACGTGGAGGATAAATACAACAAAATTATTTCATAGGACATTCATATAACATTTATTTTAGTATAATGACTATGGCTGAGAATCAGTGGGTACCTCATGCTACGATGTGATACATGGCTCACGATATTGATGATATCACGATACTGCGATAATTGGTAAAAATCATCTCTAATCACTCACATAATACAGAGGAACACATTTTGGGGAAATATTTATTTTTTAACTTGAACACATTATAATAAACAACTTGTGTTTTAGTTTGTGCAACAAATAATCAACACTTTAGTGCAAATCAGTAATAGTCTTTGATGAGCATTAACACCAATTGAATGTGAATTATTTGTCAAATTCAGTGCTAACAATAGTAAACATGAACAGCAGTGACACTAATAGTTGTAAACAACAGAACAAAAATTCAATAATTCACGTATCTACCCCCCTATCTACCTTTAATGTCAATGATATATAACAACAACAGTCCAGATCTTTATGTTTTCAGGCTGTTTTTTGTTAGGATTTAAAATAAAATGTAAATAGTTGGAGGCAGAATTAGAAAAGTTCTCGTAAATCTATCTCTTGGATGGATGGATGGATAGTACTTCCTGGTCAGAGTAACACTCATACTTTAAGTCAACCATGGTAAAAAATACTACTAAAATAATAAATAATACATTGAAATAATTGTTCATAAAAAAATACTAAATAGGTGTTAAATTGTTCAAAAAACAGAGCAAAATAATAATAAAAATAATAATAAAAATAATAACTATGAGAAAGCATCTGCTGTTGTTCTTTCAGAATGTTTGAATTTGAAGTCATGCCATAAAATGTTCAACCATTTAGAAATTACTTCTATGAAATTTAATTTTCTTAAAAACAAAATCAGAAAAAAAAGTAAAAAAAAAGTAAAAAAAATAAATAAATAAATAAAAGTAAAAGGCCTAAGGTATTTCTGTGTAAAGTAGTGTTATAATTTTAAGTCAGTTTTGTATAACTTGAAAACATTAGAAAATATTTGTAGAATGAATGTTTGTTTCTAAATGGAAATTATCAAACAGTTTTACTTATGCTTTCTTGAAACTAGAAAACTTTTGTGTCAATTTGAATATACATATGTTTATATATATATATATATATATATATATATATATAAACATAGAGACTCAGAGAGGAACTGGAGGAAGCTTGGAAGGTGAAAGTGACAGTGGTGCCCGTGGTAACTGGAGCACTCTGGGCTGTAACCTCCAACCTGGAGGAGTGTCTACAGCAGAT
>NC_050531.1:896747-900055 GCF_002922805.2 Oryzias melastigma | reverse complement strand
TATATATATATATATATATATATATAAACATAGAGACTCAGAGAGGAACTGACGGAAGCTTGGAAGGTGAAAGTGACAGTGGTGTCCGTGGTAACTGGAGCCCTCGGGGCTGTAACCTCCAACCTGGAGGAGTGTCTACAGCAGATCCTGGAAAGACCTCAGACATCTCAGTCCAGAAAAGAACAGCTGAGATACTGCAGGACCCTCAAGCTCCCAGACCTCTGGTAGAGGACCCGAGATATGAGGAGAAACCACCCGCGGAGGGGGAGGGGGGCGTTTTTTCTTTTTTCTTTTTTTTTTTATATATTTGTATGTATGTATGTCTTGTCTTAGTTATCTGAAAAGGCAGTTGTATCATTTTTCCAGTGCATCTTCTATGCTGAAAGTATGATAGAAAGTAAAATATTGAAACGATCTGCTGATGGTTACACATCTGTTTTTGAGCGTTCAGATCTGACAAGTATAGTTGTCTGGTTCATATCGAGATATATATTGTTATTGCCTGATATGATATAAACGATATTGTGACATAAAACATTCCACATGGCCCAGCTCTAGTCCTACTGGAGTCTTATTCTTTTCCCAGAAAGCTTCAGCTGCAAACTCTCCAGGAGAAACGTTCCTTTTGACCTCTGCAAATAAGCTCTTCTGTTTTACATTTGTGTCAAAACAATCTGAAAAGAATCGGGGGTTCATCCGGGATTCACGGTGCATGAACACCCCCCCCCCTCCCCAAATGCCTGCACTGAAACCAATCTAGTTTCTGTCATATCACTGGCAGACTAGACAGGGATAAGAATAGTGGATTACCATTCCAGCAGCTCAGTCAAAAGGCTTTTTAAGAGATGAATCATGCTTCCCTTCCAAACATAGACGTTCGCTTTATGGCAACCAAACAAGAAGTGGCCATTGACTGGCTCTGCGTGCCAGGCAGCCGCACAATGCAGAGATTGCTGTGAGAAATTGCTGCTGTGAAAAGGGGGAGTGTGGATGGGTGCTGTCAGTGATGCCATCTCCTCCTAAATCCAGGAGGTGACAATGTGGAATCATCTGCTGCTCCAAAGGCTGCACTGATGATACTGTGAGGCTGACACAGACCAATGGGAGCTGGATGTTGGATATTTAAGGCCTGTTTACCTGATGGAAGTCCAGACTGAACGACCACAAGACTTGATGCTGTGGATCAGAGTCTTCTAGCGTCTGTCTGACTACTAATCCAGACAGCTGCTGTGTTTTCATGTTATCAAGTGTGTATGAGTCACTGGAATATTCCAGTTGAGTTTGTCTATCCAGACGTGACTGTTTGTATGGTTGCATCACGTCCGTTCTCAGAAATGTTAAGTTTTAATTATATCCACTAGAATATGAAATCTAGTTTAGTTTTACTCCGAATGCTAAACTATAGTTGTGTTTCAATCAACACAAATACTTAGAAACAGGTCAATGGATGATGTCACTCTCATTCGCTCCAGTTCTCAGAAACAGTCACAAATATTGGTCTTCACATGGGAAGTGTGTCCAGATGAAACAGGAAGTGACACGTTTCACCTCCATCACAGAAAAGCAACACCTGAAAAAGGTTTGTTGATGAGCAGTCGCACCGTTCTGTGTCCTGATTGGATATTTGTGTGCTTCCTCCGGCCTCTCGTTCCCAACTCTTGCTCTGATTGGATGACATCACTGCAGCGCGTTTTCATCTGTGTTTGTAAACAAACATAAGTATCTTTGGTTTTATTCAGTAGTGGTCGTTCCCCATCAGTTTTTTTGTCCCCAATCTGATTCTAAATCAGTATCTACTGATACCAAGTCCTGATCCGTCACTTTTACATTTAAAATAAATGAAGACATTTAGAAAGAAACAAAAACACCTTTTTTTCCTTCTATATGCCTTTGTAGCTTCTGTTTGCATTAAAATAGAGACACTTGCTGTCAGTTTGAAATGTTTTTACTGATCCGTCAGAATCTGTGAATATCTCTCTAGCTTAACCCATCATATTGTGGTGATCCATTCATGAATTGTAGAATTCTGGTAGAGTATTTATCTGAAATAATAAGCTAGAAATTCAAAGCGCCTGTCATAATAAGAACAAATGAAATGTCCGATACTGATTTTGTGACAAAATCAGATTTTGGATCGAGTCATCAGCCGATTTCGGATTTGGACATCCCTACTTCTTAGCACACTATGTTTTGTTTTTATAATGTCGTTGATGAAAACTGCTAAAATTCATCAAGAAACAAAGACTGCAGAAATCAATGTGAATCGGGAAGTGACTCTTAAAGGGAGAAGCTGAAAGAAAAACAGCAAAAGTGTCTGTTTTTTCATCTTAATGTTCTCTCATTGAGAATAATTCCCTATAATGTTTGCTTGTGAATTATTTAAAGCCAATTAAGACCAAGTTTTCCTTGTTAATAAAGAAAATTGGTTTTTTATTGGTCTCTTGAAAGAAAAAATAATATTTTGAAAAAAAAAAAAACAAGTTTGTATCAGAAAATCCTGTAAAATCAACACATTCTCAGTCCAACTGCTCACATATTGATGTTTGGTTAAAGACCCTCCACGCCCCTTTTTGATGTTTTGGGCGTCCCCAACTCGTCGTCTTTGATGAGCTCCTTCCCTTAAATCACAGGTCATAACCTCCAGGCCACATACCGGGACGCAGACCACACCAGTACCCTAACCCAGAACCGGTATCCTAACCCGGTAGCGGCTTGTGCCTGGTACTGCGTCTGGTACCTATTCAGGTCCAATACCGTGTCTGGTTCTGGTACCACGTCTATTGCTGGGTTAGGGTCAGGGTACCATTATCCGCGTCCCAAGGACCAGTCAGCGTCCGGTACAACATTAGGTACTGCGTCCTGAGGGCTAGGGTACCAGGTTTGGGTTCCTGGACCCACGTCCCAAGGACCAGTCAGCGTCCGGTACAACATTAGGTACCGCGTCCTGAGGGCTAGGGTACCAGGTTTGGGTTCCTGGACCCACGTCCCAAGGACCAGTCTGCGTCCGGTACCCTATCCGGTATCTCATCCTGAGGATTGTGGACCCTAGATTTTACGAGCACATCAAAAGACGGCGGACGTCAAAAAAGGACGTGGAGGGGTCCTCAACCAAACACCAATATGGGATGAGAATGTGCTGGTCAAACAGTTGTGGGGGGGCAGATCATGAAGTGACCTGGAGACCTGTCCTCTGACAAGAAAGGACCGTGGAGTGTGACAGGAAAGCTTCAGCCTCAGACTGTCACCAGTAAACTCAGCTGCAACAATAGAAACAAATTAGTAAAAGATCTCAATCAGGTTAAAGAGAA